>NC_056727.1:1182490914-1182523247 GCF_019279795.1 Protopterus annectens
GTTTAAGCACCAGTTTAAATATGCAAGGACAGGAAATCAAAGAATGTGGCTACCCCCACACCTGTAATTACTAGCAAATAACAAAATTCAGCCAACACTAGCTTCAGTTCAAGTTACTGAAGAGCAGAATAACTTCAGATAAAAATTCCTTCAACACTCAAATTAAATACTGTAGTTTTTTAAAAAAAAAGAGCAGATAAAGGTACTTAAATTCTCTTATACGTCCAGTTGAATATAACCGAGTTCTTAGCTGGCCAAGCTGAAGTTGTTGAAACTCTCTGTAAAGTCATAAAACCATTTTTCATGTAATACTTTACTCAGCTATTACCATCCATAATAGGTGGTTCTGCCCACACACTACTGCTGCTTACTTTTTCAATGTCATGATTTGTTCATGTCAGAGTAGCAGTATGAGAAAAAGGTATCCCACCATCAGATTTAATATGTTCTCCATATTACCATTTGCTATCTTCCAATTCTGACCCCATAATTATAGTCCTTGGAATTTCAGCAGATACTTGCACAGCCCACATATCAGAGGTAGTAATGTATGTCATGTTTTTCTCTGTTTTGAGACATTGTTGCTATATTTGTATTTCCTTATTAGTTTATGTAATGTGGAAACCACGTACCTATGTAATAGTAAATGAGTGTACTTTAAGATGTACTATGAAATCATACAGAATATCATACATATATTACAAAATGGAAATTGATGAAAAGTTGCTTAGATAAATATGTTGCAAAATGATAACAGACAAAATTCTAATTGGCTAAAGATATAATTACTGCTATGAAATATTATATTAGACCTGTAGATAAATGTTATACAATCATTGTACTTTTCAGAGCTATAGAATATTAAATTTTCTGTCTCTTTCTACAGTTAGTCTGTAGGATGCTTTTCTTTTATCTTTCTCATACAAAAATGCTTTTACTTGACACTCCACAAATAGAGCTGCTGTCTGCATTACCCAGCTCCCACCTGCCTGATGCCCAGCCTAATAGAGTTATGATTAAATATGTATCAGTGAACCAGTAATGTGATCAGATGCAATTCACAGACTGTTTGTTGCTAGTTCTCATCTTCATACTTAGTTTTATTGTGCATCTGCATGTGATATAGCCTAACCCTACCCTTTTTATTTCTTCCTGCTTTTTATAGCCATCGACTTAATATGTACAACTTTTAGACTGTCACAGCAACAACTCCTGACATCCAGTGCATGCCAATCTTTGAGAGTCTACACCTCCTACTTTTTCCTAGAAAATAAACTGCTAAAAACCCAACATTCAGACAGAGTAAAATGTATAAGCTAATTTATCCATTATGAGTGTAAGGAAAACTCTTTAAATTATAATCTTTTTGATGCGCACGCTGCTAGGGAATGCCTTCACCCCCATCCCCAACTAGGTTACAACCTATTCAATAATAATACTGGGCGGCACATAATAGCCTTTTTCAGAAGTAATATTCATGCACCAGTATAGCCATTACATTTGATAGTTAAAACCTCCATCACTGCTAAACATTATTGCTTAATCTAGTGAAAAATCCAGGCTGAAGCCAATCTATGAAACCACTTCCGCTTTTATTTACTAAAATGCACAAAATTAAAACGTTTTTCATCCTGCTGAATAGTGGGACTTCTTTAGAAATTCAGCGATCCATTACATTAAAAACTTTTATAAACTTTCAAAACAAATTGGCGGCAAAAAACACATTGATGCTACTAGACATTTAAAGCTATACGCTTTTTTTGAAAAACATACAGCTAACATGTTTTCATTAACTTTGATAAAATAACCTTTGGTTTAAATATAAATATGAATATATATGTAAAAAAATATGTAAAAAAAATATATATATAAAAATCTACGATCCATTATTACCAATATAATATGCCTCAAATGAATATATATATATATATATATATATATATATATATATATATATATATATATATATATATATTGATTATATTTATGTTAATATTTATATTAAACAGGGAATACGATGTGTCTATTATTATAACAGCAGCTTCATTTTTTTAAAAACATATATATATGTGGATGTCAGTATATATATCAATTATAATAAAATTATAATAAAATTATGGTAAAATTACTTCATGGAAGCATGATGAAATTTCATTTGATATAAGCTTATTAAGACATAATATGCTTTTATCTCTCTAAGCTCTTTAATTTCAATAAACACGTTATCGAACATTTATCACTGAGACCTGGGTGTGTTTTTTGGCACCAATTTGTTTTGAAAGTTTATAAAAGGTTTGAATGTAATGGATCGCTGAATTTCTGAAGAAGTCCCACTATTCAGCAGGATAAAAAACGTTTTAATTTTGTGCGTTTTAGTAAATAAAAGCAGAAGTGGTTTCATAGATTGGCTTCAGCCTGGCGTTTTTCACTAGTTTGTTTTTCGTTTCAAAGATTATTGCTTAATTTGCAACAGCTTACTTAGTATGTGTAGTATAATTGTCTAATTCCTTAAAATAGAGCTGACAGTAGTATTATTTATATTGCAGTTTGACATATTGCAATATGTTGTCCTACCTTTCTAACTAATACAGTAGCTATACTGATAGTTTTCCTAAGAAAAAAAAAAAAACATCTCAGGAGTGGAACTCCACTTCATTCCATATTTGCTGCAAAATAATACCAACGTTTTCTGCTCTTCGACAAAAAAATTACTCTACCCAGGACAAACTACCAGTCCTCCTCTACAACCAATAACCATATATAAAATATTTCAACACAGTTTGAGTTGCACTTTTTAAATTCAGTTCTGTTACTCTCCGAACAAAACTCCACTTCACCCCCTCACCATGCAAATAGGCTACAGTAATAATGTATTTCATTTCACTCTTAAACCTGTCCTGACAGCATTAATAAACAAATACCTACAAAACCTCAAGCCCAATACCCTGTCTGCAACAATCTCTCTACTGAATACCTAAAAATTTCACCAAAGCCATAGATTTCCCTGTCTCCATCCTTATTAACTGATCCATAACTGAAAACTGCATCCCATCATTATATGGGGAAAAAAACCTTCATAATACCACTCCATAAAGGTGGAAACTCGACATATCTGGCTAACTATAGGTGTATTGCTATACCATCTCCCCTGTCTAAAATTCTAGAAAATGTGTCCACATCTAACTTCACCAAAACCTTACCTACCACAACCTATTCTTCAGTTCACAGCAGTGTTTCCATCCAGGTCACAGCACCACAACTGCCCTCCTCAGTTTCACTGACAATATTAACCATCACAGAAACAATGAAAACCCAGTCTCAACCCTCTTCCTTTACCTTTCCAAAGCTTTTAGTATAGTATTCCATCAATAGCGAATAGGCTCCAAGCAGTAAAATGGCAGGAAGACTTATCTGAATTCCTACTAGTCACAGACAGAGTACCCCAAGGGTCAATTCATGGACCTCTCCCTTTTAACATCTTTATAAACAACCTACACACCACCTCCAAACAAGCAACCTGAGTTCAATATGTATATGATACTACACTTACCTGCTCTGCATCAACACAAAACACTCTTCTGGACATCACACAATAGGCATTCCTATCTATGTAATCCTGATTGTCATAGTCAGAACTGCTCCTCAATGCTAAGAAAGCCATACTAATGCTTTTTACCCTCAAATGCTATAAAGAACAACAACAAGCATTCCATTTTCCCCTCATCAAACAATATAACAATTGAAACTGTATCTCAAACTAAGCATGTAGGAGTTCTACTTGATAACAATCTTCATTATGATCTGCACCCATCTCAAGCAAAAAACAAAACAAAAGAAAATCACTTGAAACCCAGCTCCTTCTAAAGGACCAAAAATTCCTAACAGATACCACTAGGTAATCTTTTGCAACAATATATATAACCCCATCTCTTCTATATTCATCACCTATCTTCACAAATTTTAACATCACACTTAGACATAACTGAACACATGCAATAACAAAAGTGCTAAATTTGCTGTCAATACCTCACAAAAAAACACATCACTGCAAAGCCTTTAGAGACCTAAACTGGCTAAAACTTCCTCAACATGTGACCTACTGCCAGCTTGTAATGCCCCACAGTCTAATATACTGTAACAACAAATTCCCATTTATAAAAAAGATTGCAACCTCAAATGAACTCTGGAGCTCTGTGATCCAATGCCATGCTCTTGTTCATACTAAATCTAATAGCTCAGCCTGTAACTCATTATGCTCTCACCGTCTCTCCAAATTATGAAACTCAGTGCAACTTCACCTAAAACTAAAGGAAAAGAAAATAACAATAGCTTCAAAGTATTGCTAAAACAACATCTAAACAATAAATGGTTATGCTCTTACACTAGTACTGACTAACGTTAGCCATCCTACCTTTTCTCTCTTTCTCACACCACTTTCTGTACTATATCACTCAGTATTTGTCTTTTCTGCTACTTAACATGTGTGAGGTATACCTTTGTAAAACTATTAAACTGTAAAGTGTGCTGAATCATATTGTATATGCAATATACTTATTTTTTTTTTTTTTATAAAAAATATCAAATAGCCCTAACATGTTTGTAATCTTGTGGAGCTTTTGTCACCAGGCCTCCATTGAAAAACTGTCCCTTTCCTGGTAAAAAGGCAAATAATTGTCTGCATTTTAAAATGCAAACCTGGTGATCCTTAATATTTACAACTCAAGGTTTTCAGACAGAAAGATAAGATTTGTTTTTATTTTTTATTTTTATGTTAACATTTGTTTACCAGGAAAGTCTAATGGGGACAGAGCCGATTTTCAGCAGAGGCCTCGGAAGAAATGATCCAGATGCATGTCTTTGAAAGATCTGAGCAAGTACGTCATCACAGCTTCTTAGCCAAAATATAGGGCCACATTCTTCTCCCCAAAAGAGCAGTTGAAACTAACCAGACAGAAAAATGAGAGAGCACATCAGTATCGCACTAATGCAATTATCATACCTGGTGGCTGGATGGATAAGAGGGAATACATTCTTAATCTTCACTTAGTGGTAGGAATTATAGTGCCTCGGATACAAGTATTTACAACTTGTGAACTGATATGCCAGCTAGGAGCTCCTGTTAGCTGGGCTAAGTTGAAAGGTATCTGCATCTTTGGTAAGGAGATATGTTGAGGCACTTGTTCTTTTCTCATTTGGATGTAGAAAGCAAATATGTATGAAGGAAAGATGATGCTCTGCTACCTTGCCAGTTGGGGGTGGAGTCCTAGATATGACAGCTAGCTGAAGCAGACACTTTAGTGTTGTGCTGCTAGACATACACCAGACCTTTGCACTATTCATTTTATCAGATTAGGTGGGTTCTAAATTGAATTTCTTCATCTTTTTTGTCTATTGTCACATGTTTTCTTTATGTGAGTGAACTGCTGAAATATTGAGCATTCCTTAAACAAATTATAAGCATAGATATCACTTGCAGTGCATCCTTCTACTATATACAAAATCCATGCACCATGCATTCTGCTAAACCAGCATCAGGGCCAAATGCATATAGTTTTGATATTATGCTATCCTTGATTCTTATACATAATTTTCTTGGAAATCAGTAAAACTAAGTATTCAGCTGTTTAACTCATGCTATGTATTAATGGTTTCCTAAGCAACATATATCATATCTGTCCTCATTAGCATAATTACTCATTCATTCATTTGTTGTTATTCACTTAATCAAATTCAGGATCACAAGGATGTAGTATTGGTTCTCTAGTTTGTTTTTTACTTGGAGTGCCTTCTGTGCACGATTTGCATAGCCTTCATGTGTCAATAAATCATGGAACATCAAACTATTTCTTTAACATATCCACCTTCCTCATTACATGTGCCATCATATTTCAGCACCCTTCCACTGTTTTTTCTTAATCTATGAGGATCCCCTGCAGTATATTCTTACATTTCTTTCCTTACTGTAAGCAGATTATGTTAACTTTTTCTGCCATGTTAACTGATGAATTCTTCTTTCATTTTTCAACTCTGCAATATTTAGCATTCAAACAAACCTACTAAGATCATCAGTATTTGAATCTCCTTTTTTTCCATCCCAGTGTTCATGTCAACCCACAAAAGTAGAACTATTTGCATATTATAGCCATCTCTTTTCCCACTTTCTATTTTTTGTTTCTTAACATTGTTTATCCCTTCTTCTGAAGAAGAAAACATGGATAATATCTACTTCAAAGTTTCATCATCTCCAACATTTACTATTAATTCTATCTTCTCACAGCATATTTGGGATGAGGAATGAACTATGTATAATTCTCAAAATAAAAAGAGGTAAAGATCGTGAAGCCAAAACCACAAATCCAAAAAAAACGCGATCGTGGCAGCGCACAAGGGTGAAAGTCCATAAAATGTTTATTAGATAAATTCCACAAGCGCTTTCACCCTAGCTCAGTTGTAGGGCTTTTTCAAGTGTAAAAACAATATTACTATTCAGTCAATCGTCTTTCAATAACTTCATTTGAAAAAAGGTGCCAAAAGGAGCCGTTCTGACTTAATTTAAAGTAAAAACACATGCTTAAAACTGTCAGGTTAAAAAACAAAGACAATCCCACATTGTCACAAGTAAACAAAGTTCAAACTAAATGAATGTCCAAACAAAGTTTTGAAAGGATAATGCACAATAACAGTTACAACTAGAAAGGAGTGCCATGGGCTTAAGGTGATTTTAAATTGTTCAAAAAATCAATAAAAACACTCATTAAGTACAATCCACTTGTAGTGTTACTAAGTCTCTTAGTATTTATTTTTATAGGTCTTCTACTTTTTTAATTAGGTAGGGCTTAATAGAAATATATTCGTTTAGTCCTGGGGGGTGGGTGGCATTCAGTCTTATTTGCCAATAGGTCTCCCTACAGCATAGCCAGTTCTCCCAGTCTCCCCCTTTAGGGTCAATAGGTACTTGTTCAAGAATCCCAAAATGAAAGCCTGTGTGTTTAGGCTCAATTTGTAAATGCTTACTTAATGCATTATTAATATTTCCTTTTTTAATATTATACAGATGTTCATAAATTCATTTGTTCAGTGCCCTCTCTGATTTCCCTACGTAGAAACTTGAACAGTCTCTACACAGAGCTAAGTACACAATACCTTTAGTGTAACAATTACCCTTTTTTAAGTAAATCCTACTATTGCCATAGTTTTTTAAGGTGATGGGTACTTCGTCCAAAATATACTTACAGTACCCACACCTACCACACCCACTTGTTCCCTTGTCTGAAATAATTGTATGTCTATAGTTGTTACTTTCGAAGACCTTTTTCAGATTTGTTCTTGTTTTAAAAACAAAGTTAGGTTTGTCACCTACTTTGTGTACTAAGTCCTTATTATCAGTAAATAAGCCAGGAACTGAGCGACAGTGAGGAAGTCAAACGATGCAAAAATTAATTAAAATCTCCACTTTTAATACAAAAATATAAGACAGGATAAGCGCTTTCGCAAGTAGCTTCATCAGATCCATACAAAAATCCAAGTGATAATTGCATGCTTATATACCTACAGGTGATGACTCATACTCATGGTTAATTAGCAAACAAGGTACTGCCCATCATTTTTAAAGATAAAGATGATGTTTAAAATGATAGATATATATAGGAATAAACATAATTTAAAAAGGATACTTCGCTACCCTAAAACTATAAAAAGTGATAATAAGGGTGGTTGTACGAAGCCATGTGGGCATTGTAATTTTTGCCCTTTTATTGACAGTAACACTCAGTTTTTTCAACCAGACTTACAGAAAGTATTTATGATACAAGCAGATGCAAACTGTATGACATCAGATGTGGGGCAGGATTCACGAAGGCTTACATGGAGTTTAAGAGTAGTGTAAGCCTCTGTGTAAGCCTGCCGATCCAGGAACAGCCCAAACGTCCGTGTAAGAGACAGCTAAAAACGTCTCTTACATGGACTGGGCGTGGAAATGCTCAATACCTCATTTGCAGCTGAAAGATATGCAAATGAGGTATTTGAGAGATCCAGGAAGCCCAAAGCAGTCTGTGTAACGGACGTTTTAGCTGCAGAAATGTACTCAGCTGACAACTGAGTACATTTCTGCAAAATTGACAACGGAGCTATGTCAGCTCCAAATAAAGGGTGCATATGTGTTATCTAGCATGCCAATGGCCAAATATGTGGCCATTGGCATTAAAAAGTGTTGCAAAATTATTTAAAATAACTTTTTTTTTTTCAGGGGATTTTGATGTTTAACTGCAGACACACCAGCAAACGGGTGCGCTGCCTAAAAGTGAAAGCCGGCTTATAAGCCCACAATTGTGGGTTTTATGTATTACATGGAATGACAATGCAGGGGCTAGCAGACCAAAAACAATATGGCCACCGTGTAGTGGTTGCCAAGGGGGGGAAGCTCAGTGTAAGTGATGTAACTAAGCATTACTAGGCAATCCTATGTAAATGAGGGTTACAATACTGAATCACACTGCCACATAGGTAATGAGCCCTTTCTGAGTAGTGTAAGAGTTACAGAAGGGGGAGGAATCGAGTAAGAGGTAGGTGACATCACGGGGGGAATGATAGAAATAAATGTATCACATTGGAGGGCAGTGTAACGTGACAGATGACAGACAGACATCAGGGAGAGAGGTGTGTCCCAACAGAACACTAGGAAAGTCAAGAAATAGAGGGTGCACACTATCCCTACTCTCAAACTTTCTTGATATACGTGCATGCGCGCGTGTGCGCGCGTGTAAGGCAGGTTCAACATGTGGGAGCGTGTTGCAAATCGTTTACAATGGTTTGCGCAGGCGTGCAAGTGTGTAAGGCAATGTGCGCGCGTTTTACCATGAATCAGCCAAGTCCACACCATGTAAGGATGTGTGCGCACATTTAAGTAACTGTGAGCGTGCTTAAGCTGGTGTGCACATTGCTCCCCCTGAGGAAACAGAGAGGAAACAGGAAACAACCAGAATGCAAGGAAGCCGCCAGAGGATACTGCTGGAGTTAATTGGTGGAAACAATTGGAAGCAGGAAATTACACAGGCAGACTAGAAGCCCAAACCAGCACTTAAAACACTGCAAACAGCAGTGCAGGGTGTTTCTCTCAAGAGATACTGCAAGAAAGGAGTAAGCTATCAGAATTGAAAACTGAAAAAAGCTGAACTCAGAGCAGAAATGCTAGGGCTGCCATAGCTGTTATAATCAGGCATAGGTGAATTGCTGAGGGTGGTGACAATGCAGATGCTGACAGACAACCCAGAGTGAGGAGAAGGAGGAGAGTATACAGGTCCAGGGTCACCTACCATGGGTTACATGAGCTGGAGATAGTAGAGCGCTACAGAGTGGACAGAGACCTTCTGCAGCAAATTGTTGAGCTGTGCAGGCCACGTCTCACACACAGAACCAACAGAGGGGAACCCATCCCAGTGGAAACCAAGGTATGTGTTGGCCTAAGAATACTAGCAACAGGTACCTTCCAGAGACCAACTGGTGATATGATGGGGATATCACAGGCATCAGCCTCCAGGGTACTGCACCAGTTCCTGGATGCCATGTCAGCACATGTCGGTGATCATGTATATTTCCCCAATGCCCATGAGGTATTGGCCAGCAATATGCGTCTCTTCCAGCAAATAGCGGGATACCCTGAGGTACTGGGTGCAATAGACTGCACGCACATACGCATCAAAGCACCAGCCAGTGAGCGGGGTAGAGCCTATATTAACCGCAAGGGATTCCCCTCCATCAAATGCCAGGTCATGTGTGATGCCCAGGGCATAATAATGAATGTGTGTGCTGGCTGCCCTGGGAGCTACCACGATTCCCACATCTGGGATCTGACGCAGCTGTACCAATAATTTGCCAGTGGGGATTTCCCACACGGACACCTAGTGGGGGATGCAGGTTATGCACTTGAGCCGTGGCTGATGACACCCATCAGAAATGCACACACACCCAAACAGGAACGCCATAATGAGGCACACGCACAAACACGTAATGTCATAGAGCGTGTGTTTGGGCTGCTCAAGTCAAGGTTCCGGTGTCTGGACACATCTGGTGGAGCCTTGCAGTACACACCAACTACATGTACCCAAATGATCATGATATGTGCTATGCTACATAATATGATCCTGCAGAAACAGCTGCAGCAGGACCAGCATAGGGCTGGGCCAAACATACCCCCACCATTGCCAAGGCCACCACAGGCAGAGGGTGACTCGGAGGAGGAACAACCTGACCTTGCCCCAGTAGGCAGAAGGAGGTGTGCCCAGTATGCCCTGGCCTTGGCAAAGAGGCAATGCATAGCACATACACTGGCTCAGTAGGAACACTGGGACTGATACCCCCTCCAACTCACTCATATCATAACAGGGACGCCTAACATGACACAACCTGCTTCCAAACATGTACAGGGAGTGTAGTATGTGCATCCGACAGAGGCAGCCCTGCAGCACCACCTGAGGCATGAATGCCATGTGTTAGGTAATGTAACACCATGTACCATATGCACACCTGAGGACCCTGACTAACATCCACCCTCACCAATCATAAACCACAAAAACACAAACCCACCTTCATAGGTACCACAAGGGATAGGAACCTAGATGTAATGCTACCCAATGCCAGAAGTATAAACAGCAAGATGCGTGCAGTGTAAATGCACACAGTATAGAGAATGTAGATATCAGTGCTGTAATAGAAAACTGGGTCAAAGCCCACATCAGCACCCTAACACTACCAGGTCACACCTCATACAGTGATGTACAGCTGCAAAAACATGGAACAAGCTACAAAACGAGGGTGACTAGCAATAAATGTCATGAATAACCACATCCCCATGTTGGTACCACAACAAGAAGCAACATGGATTAGCCATGGTCAAATACCAATGGCTAAAACTGCCTACTACTATATAGCTTGCTGCAGACTGCTGTCCTAATAGCAGGAACTGCACCAGGCCTATGTTGGAATACAGGAAGATATCAAGCCCCCCAAACCACATTATATTGCTTGACTGACAATACCTACACATACACCATAGCTTCATAGTTTCATAGTTTACTACTAGGCTATCTGCCCTAGTGCATTTATAAGCCTAGCCATAGTGATGTGGCTATTGCCACCCTTATAGTGGTAATAAGTGTACAGAATAGATTCGAATATTGTGCCTCTGACTTAGTAGTGACACATTATGACCCCCTTACTTAATCGAATAACTTGACTGTGCCTCTGTCTAGTAGTGACACAGGGAGGACCCCTGGGGTAAACCTACAATCTCACATCCACTTGTCCAGATTTCTCTTGAAGAGAGTCAGTGAGGGACTCTATCTAACATGAACTTGGATTCTTTGCTAGAGTGTGAGAAGCCTCTGAGTTATGACTCTGTCCCTCCAGCATGTCCTATACATGTATGTGCTGAGGTTCAAATCTTTAGCTCTCATGGTTCTGGTGGATTTGGATTGCTTGCAGTGGAGCATGTCCACCAAATCCTGATTGGACATGGTCTTGTATGTCAGGCATAGGTCACCTGTAAGTAGGCGGTATGCTACTGAATAAAGCTGGATTTCCTTTAGTCTGGAAGCATATGACGTGTTGTAGACCCTTGATCCTCTTGGTAAGGTACTTTTGGGGTCTCTCCAGCTGTTGCAAGTGCTGGGTGAGGTACATACCAAATGGGGCTTTGTAGTCAATCATGGGCCTGATAAGGGAGAAGTATAGGGGTACAATGACCTCCTTTGATCTGGATGGAAAACCCTTCATGATAAGGTGGGCAATATAGAAAGTCTTTCTAACCACATTGGCAACATGGGTGTCAAACGAGAGGTCACTATCTACATGGGTCCCCAGGTGTCTGATTTGTTTTCTGTACTCAGTGGGTTGCTGTCTATGTATTGATTTGTGGGTACTTTGTTCCTCCCAAAGGGGATGACTACACATCAGTTGCATTCAGTTTCAGGCCATGATTCTGGCACCAGCTATCTGTCTTTGTGAGGGCATTCTGTAGGATGTGTGTGTCGGCTGATGTATTCACTATGGTGCCTAGGTTGCAGTCATCTGCAAACTTTGTCAGCCACAACCCTCCTATGTTTGCTTTCACATCTGAAAAGTAAATGCCAAATAAGAGGGGTCCCAGGACAGATCCTTGTAGGACAACACTTGTGACTGGCTTTGAATCTGACAAGGCACCTGCAATGTCGACTTTATGGGTTCTGTTTCTTAGCCATTTTGCAACCTATCCTGTGACATATGGTTTTATATTTCAGCTGTTGAGCTTGTCTATGATGCCTGAGTGGGGTATTGTGTCAAAGGTCTTAGCCAAGTGCAGGTAGGCTGTGTGGATTGCTTAGCCCTCATCAATGGCCCTACTGACAGTTTCAAAATAGTCAACTAGGTGCAAAAGGCAGGATCTGCCCTGTACAAAGCTGAACTGGGTGGGATCAAGGGTCTGTAGGTCACCAATGTCTCTGTTTAAGAGCTCCATAATGACTCTTTCCATAGCTTTGCAGACAAGGCTGGTTAAGCTAGTGTGGTGGTAGTTCCCAGGGTCTGTGGAGGCATCTCCTTTGTGGAGTGGGACCACTGTTGCTGTACGCCAATGTTCAGGTACATATCCTGTAGCAAGGCTAAGGTTAAATAGCATTTGTATATACGGGTTTAGCTCCTTCTTTCACATAGCATGCAACTGGGGATACCATCAGGTCCCATTGATGCTGTGTTCTTGTCTTTGCTGAGTGCGGCTCTCACATGGACATCTGAGATGACAGTGAGGTTACATTCAGCTGTGATAACTATCTTCTTTTGGGGTGAGGGAGGGGGAAAATTGCACTGAACCTGTCTGCCAGAATGTTGCCAATATCTGTCAGGTCACTGAAATATATGTTGTTGTGTACCAACTCTGAGCATATCTGAGGGTTCCCACCCTGGTTTCTGACATAACTGAAGAAGGCATTGTGGTTATCTTAATTGTCTTTGGTGATTTTTGTCTCAAAGTTGAACTTGGATGTCCTTATGAGAGAATGTAGCTTTTTACTAGTGCTGATCACAGCTGCCTTCCCTTTAGAAGATGTAGCTCTGTCTTGCATTAGTATCCTTCAGTTGTTATACAGTTTGTTTATGGCTGGGGTCCACCAGACAGGCCACTTTCCCTTGGTGGAGAAGGTCTTGGTTTTATTTGTGATTGCATGGTCCATGCTTTCTTGGAGATGTCCGTAGAAAACATCTGTGAAGGAGTCACCATTGTGTGTTGTGGTTTCCACTGGCCCAGTGGGCTTAAAGGATACCATCTCAGTCTGAAGAAGCGTGAAGTCAGCTTTTGCGATGTTTGTCACTATACTCTTTGTATTATACTAGCACCGACACATTTGTAGACAATTTCCCAGAATCCATCAAACAAAATGGACATGCAAAATGTAACACTTCCACAAGAGGGGTAAGCATACTGGATGTGATAATCAGAAATATGTGTACTGGATGTCAAGATGAGAAGTGTATCCCTCACTGGTAAGACCAGACCATAGAGTAATCACACTGTAGTTACACATCCCGACCCAAGTCCCTGGCCAGAATACCACAGTGAAACACATGTATAAAGCATAGCTTGCACCCCTACAAACCAATGTGGAATCCATGAAAGGCCCTGTGCAAGTCCAGAATATGGGACACACTGCAGAACATGTCATACAGGCATACCATGAACACAGCCAAGAGTGCTTGAGTCTGCAATCACAAATAACAACAAGACACAATGCCATACACCCAGGCATCTGGCATGCTGGACTCCAGCAATTACTAAACCATTGAAGAGAATGAGGAAGCTACCACATGATAGATCAAACATAAAAAGTGAAGTAATCAGTGATCACTAGTATGACAATAAAATGTGTCCACACATACAATCCACTAAGGCCAGGCAAAACAAGTAGAATCTGTGAATCCAGTGGCAATGTGACACCTGTCCCAAGTACACACACAACAACAACTCACCCCAATAAATACAAATATATGTGATAGACGCAACCAGGTAGCCAAACCGGAGCCTGAACACCCCCAAATCAGTACTGTCAAAACTAGTCAGGAGGACAAGATAACCACATACACCACATACCTAGTCCCACATAGACCTACAACGACTGTAAACCAAACACATAAACACAAAAACATTCCCAGAGGCCCTAATTACAAACAAACAACACCAACACAAGCCTCCAAAGCAGACACCCAATAAAACAACCTCCAGACATAGCACATGTAACACATAGTACACAAAGCTGGTGTGCTAAACAGTCACAGGACAGAAGGAGAAACAACATGCCTGATACAGTTGTAATAGGTGACTCCATAGTGAGACATGCTGCTGTTCCAGGGATGGCTTGCACCTGTTACCCATGAGCGTCTGGATATTGCCTAAGGCTTTTGCAACCTACAGAGATCCTTTTGTAGGCAAGGCCAAAAAGACTAACCCACCACCATAGAAAACAAAACTGGAAAGAAACAGAAGGGTAATGCTGATCAATGCCAGATGTGTAAACCTCAATATGCATGCTCCTGAGGCCCTCCCCAGTATGGAGAACATTGATGTCTGTCCAGTGATAGAAACCTGCTACAAGCCTTGTGACAGTACACCAGCACTACCAGGTAATACCACATATCATGTGTTATGGCCATAAAACCTGGAACAAAACATAAAAGGAGGGTGAGTATCCATATTCAGCACAGACACCTATACGTCCAGTTAACTGACAATGCTTATGTCATTGCAGTCCACCCATGTGCAACTAACCGTAGGCAAGACTGCTGTACAGTCTGTAGCATGCTACAGACCACACTCTCACACACAGGAACCCCACCCCACTGTCCTGAAGACAGTGGACAGTATGAATGTACCACCAAATACAAAACAAGGTACACACAAATTACCACATAGGTGGTAAACCATTATGTATGGAAGGAGTAATCAGGGACCTAGTGACACAAGTGGACAGTAACCTGTTATGTGACAGTCACATCGCCAATTTGGCTAGGAAGACTGTCTATACTGGACACTGTATTATGAAAGGATTCACATCTATGTCAACAAAGGTCATTGTGCCCCTATACTGTTCCCTTATCAGACCATATTGTAGTACAATGCCTCATTTGGGATGTACATTACCTGGCACCTGCAGCAGTTAGAAAGACCTCAAAGGCACCTCACCAAGAGTCAGAAAGGGTCTCAAATATATCTCATATGCTGCCTGGCTGTAGACACCACAGCTGAATGCAGTCACATACTGCCTACACAGAGGCATTGTATGTCTGTTGTACAAGTCCATGTCCAACACAGAAGTAATGGACATGCTCCACCCCAGAAAACTCAAAGCCATCGGAGCTGTGTGAGTCAGAGATGTCAACCTCAACACATAATCAAATAGGATGTGCTGGAGGGACAGATACCTAAACCCTGAGTCTCTCCATACCCTGGAACAGAATACCACTACATGTTAGGCAGAGCCCCTCACTGACACTCTTCAACAGGAAGTTTGCAAAATGGATGGATAATTGTAGATGTACACTGGGGGTCTTTACTGTGTCATGTCCAGACAGAGGCACAGCTAAGTAAATCATAAATGGCCATAATATTCACATAGCAGGTGGCAAAGCCACACACACTGTGGCTAAGCTTACAAATGCCCTAGGGTAGATAGCCTAGTATGAACCTATGAACCTATTATGATACAAATTGTACAGGACACTAAGGATAACCCCAAGGCTGCTGCAACTGATGGTAGGGAGTGTGTTGTGAATTCCCAGATATGCTCTGGATCACACAAATATTACAAACAACATACCAAACACACACACATATTGCCAACATACATCCTGACAGGTGCAGTGCAAATCCCCCCCCCCATAATGCAAAATATCTTTCCCAGCAGACTGCTGCCTCCCTGACATTATGTCAGCCTTACCACAGGATATGTGCCCAAAGAGGAGTGTACAACAACAGTGGTCATTCTCAAGAAAGGTGTCACCTAAATGGATACTAAAATCAACCACCACAGAATCCTGAGAAGCTTGGTCTGCACAGCTATGGAAAGGATCAGCATGTACCGCAGACATACAGATATTGGGGATCTATTGACACCCGACCCTACCCAGTGTGGGTTTATTAAGTGCAGACCCTGCCCCTAAACATGTGTGACTCAGTTGAAACAGTAATTGAGGTCACTGATGAGGGCAATGTAGTCCACACAGTGTAGCTGGACCTTGCAAAGCCTTCCATACAGTACCCTACGTGTTCAATATAGATATGCTCACCAGCTTATATATACACCCCTATGTCACTAGAGGGGTTGCAAACCAGACCAATGACAGAACTGACATGGTCAGACATGCTGCAGCCATGTCAGACTACAAACCACATATGAAAAAACCACGCAGGCAAAACAAACTGTAAAAAACACAAATCAAGGCAATGAAAGCAAGGAGGCACACTCGGATATATGTTAAGCGCTTTTCGTTTATAAAATGCATAAACTTCATCAGACCATAGAATGCCATTATACAGGTATCTGCAGTCTGGTCCATATTTTCAACAGGCCTGGGGGCTTTGAAGGTTTCCACATAATTTATGAGGAGTGTGAACATGCTTTACACAAGTTGTTGACTGTATTCTTCTGTGCAGGGGGGTGGCCTTGGGATGTGAATATCCAGTGAAATTAGTTTATGGTCTGATCTTACCAGTGAGGGATACACTTCTGGTCTGGAGCATAGCGTCCCCATGTTGGTGATGATCAGGTTCAGTATGTTTTCCACTCTTGTGTGAGTGGTAACAAGTTGTTCCATAGCATATTGGTATATAAATTCCAGTAATCTGTGGGCTAGGGTGTTGGAGCTACAGTCATGCTCCCAGTCTATGTTTGGGTAGTTTAACCCACCCAATATAATGGTGTATGGACAGACCTACATATTTCCAACTGTTTTCAGGAAGGCCAAGTGCGGTTCTTGTGTTTGTGAGGGTGGTCTGTAGCAGGCTATAACCTGGAAGGCAGTTTTACCCATTGTTACTTGCATATGGATAGTCTCTGATGTTTGGTGCTTTGCCACCAACCTGGAGGTGTGGGTATCTTGGATGAATATCAATGTACCCCCTCCTTTTGTGGTTACGTGCAAGTTTTGGGCCTGAATAGCATGGTATGAGGTATAACTTGGTAGCGCTGGAGTGCTGTTGGTAGCCCTGAATCCGGTATCTGTTACTGCACAGATAGCAATGTTCTCCATGCTGAGGAATGTTTTGAGTGTGTGCATCATCAGGTTTAGAGTCCTGCAGTGGCATATATGACTGCTCATGTGGACAGATGCCAGGTAAGTCATATGCAAAGTGTCACAGGCAACGTACATGTGCACAGGAGAAACAGTGACATTCTGTCAAGTGAGACATGAACATACATATAGTAAGCTATGCAGATGTCACTAGGAGTCCAGAGAAGCTGTGTAACTCTGCATGGCAGGTCGGATCAGTATTCCAGGGTAACTGCAAGGAAACATGCATGCAAACATAGCTACTGTAAGCAGGGCTGCATGTAGTCCATTGTACAACAAACAAGCTGTACCACTTTCAGTAGGTAACACTGCAAATGCTCACCAGTTGACATATGAATACCTATGTCACCAAAGGTGATACTTACCAGACCACGGACAGAATTGACATGGCCAGACACGCTGCATCCCACACGAACACATATCTCAAGCAACACAGACCTCACAAAGTCAGTGTTCTTAACAGGCACAGCCCATAAGGCCAAACACAATGTGTGACACACCTATAGTAGGTGATGCCATAGTCAGACACACTGACGTCCCGCCCTCCAGACTGAGCAAGGTGAGGGTCACATTTAGCTACCTGTCGGGTGATAGAATGTGCCACATAACACAAGCACTCAGGTCACTCCACAGCAAGTACAAGTATGAGGCAGTCATTGTCCATGCTGGTGTGAACAACCTGAGACGCACTCCCTGGACCACATGGAAAGAGACACAGAGGAGCTCTTACATCACCCTCTCAAACTCAGGAATCCCACACAGCCTTCATGATGACACAGGAGAGTATAGATTTCTCTGCAAACACCATCATACTGGGTGACGACAACTACCCAAACATAGACTGTGAACATTACTCAAGCCACAATACCCAAGCTCTAGGGTTCCCATAGTTCAGAAACTCTTTAGCTATGGAACAGGTAGTCAACATTCCCACAAGAGGGGAAAATATACTAGACCTGATCATCACAAACATGAGTACAAAATGCTCACCACTTGAAGTATATCCCTCATTGTTGCAATCGAACCATATACTAATCACACTGGAGTACTGGATCCCCCACATATGCAAACCTCAAACACATCGATGTGTGTGTGCAAAATGCCCCTATTAGCAACTGTGACAGTACACTACAGGATGCAGATTCCCCTTTTGAAACACTGATGATGTCAGCACTCTATAACTATATTACCTGAATTAAAGCTCTCCAGTAATTCTTATAGCGCGCTCCGCTAATGTGTCTTTTTCCAGTGTCATAACATAGTTAGGTAGGGGTTTGAATCCTGCAAAGGGAATGTATATGAGTTAGTATGAGTGGGGTTTGTGTGAGTGCATAATGCTGTGAGGGAAAAGTGCCTTTTGCCAACTGGGAGAACACACTACAGGGTGCACATCCCTCTTCCTAAACACAGATGATGTCAGCACCCTCGAAGTACAGCATTAGAAAGAATTTCTCCCATTAATGCAAATAGCACACTCTGCTAATGTGTCTGTCTCTAGTGTCATAACACAGTTAGGTAGGGGTTTGAATCTTGCAAATGGAAAGTATGTGTTTTAGTGTGAGTGGGGTTAGTGTGTGTGCACCATGCTGGGGGTGGGATGCGGCTTTTACCAAATGGGGCTACGCACTGCAGGGTGCACATTTCCCTTAACAAACAGTGACAGCACCCTATACAAACAACATGACAACAGACAACTGCCAGTACTCAGTATAGTGCTACATGCTACTGTAACACGCACATGTACCAGAATATACCTAGATAGTGTTTTGAAACCTGAATGTGGTAAGTGTGTGGATGTAGGATGTTTCTGTGTGTGCATTTCCATATGGAAAACATGTTGGATGTGGCAGTCAGGGAACCACAGTACCTGATGCACATTACACTTTTAAACTAATGAGGTTGCCTGCACCCTGTGAGTACAGGTAGAGAAGAGGAAATCGGTAGTAATCCAAATAGTGCACTTTTCAAATGTGTACCTGTCATGTGTCGACAGCTACTCATGTAGGGTAATAAATAATGGAAATGGCAGGTGAGCGTGTGCATGTGTGGGGGTAGCAGGGTGTGTGTAAATGCATGTGTGACAGAACAGATACATATAGCTGAATCTACAATACAGCACATGATGCACATTCCCATAGTCAATGGTAGCATGTGATGGTGTGCAGCTGGTACACTTTGGTAAGTAGTATGGGTGCAGATAACATTTCAGGACATTCATACAGTTACTGCAGCAGGAATGGTGGGATATACACACAATCATAGTGGAACAGTGAACAGTTAGCAACACGTTACTACTTATACACATCTATGTAGTCACCCTGAGCATCAGCAACGTGTTTACCTTTTCCTGCACTGATGTTGTAGTATGCAGGAGGTGGCACAGTGTCATCATATGCACAGGGTGTGGGTTAGGTATGCCCAAGCCAGTCACTGGTAACACCAATTGACATGTGTGTGTATGTGTGTTTGTGAGGGGCAGCAGTACAGGGTGGACCAGTGTTGGTGCAGTGTGTGTGTGTGTATGTGTTTGCCCTAGGTGTTAAATTTCTGCATGTGTGTAAGCACGCACACAGTCCCACATAATGGCTGCCATGTACAGGGTTTTGTGGACAGCCACAGACTGCACCTGTCAGGTCATCCAGATCAGTGCCTGTGGGCACGGACATGGTACATGTGCCTGGCAGGGGTGCTACTGACCGTATCAGGTACTAACCCAGACTGGGTACTGTCATCGGAAGTGGGTGTGTGTTGACTGGACACAGTTCCCTGTTGGGACTGTCCAGAGCCATGTGCACGTGGTCTCCTGGGGCGTCCTGATGACAGCACTGACCCAGCATTGCTGGGGCTGCTGCTGGCAATTGAGGTGCATGAGTGGGCCTGTTGTCGTCCGCGGCGACTGCCAGCTGGTGCTGTTGCCGGCATACGGCCACGTCGACGCCGCAAACGCACACCATCGCCCTGGCCCATGGACATCTGGTTGTGGAGCAGCTGTTGTATGTCCCCACAACGTCTGTCAACGACATCTGTGAAATTACGAATAGCATTCGCAATGTCATGCATGCCATCTGTCATGGCTGTGCGACATGCTCTCAGCTCCCTCAGACCCTGTCTGGTGTACCTTTCCATACGCACCTGTGCCTGCATAACAGTCCGCAACATAGTGTAGGTTGACATACCTCCTTGGGCACGTCGGCCAGAGGCAGTGCGGCCACGGATGCCCCCATGAGAACCCATGGGCGACTGTCTGTGTGGTACCATTGGAGGACCCTGCTCATGGCTGCTTTGTGGGGATGCATGTACCACAGGTACCACATTACCCTGATCTATGCCCAATGCATACTGTCCATCGCCTAGGGACAATGGTGACAAAGGATGTAACGGCAGGATGACTGTGCGCATTGAAGGGGTTGACAGCTGTGTACCGTCAATTGGCTGACCAATGGTGGACCCAGACACACCTTCCTGCACCATTATAGACATTTCATCATCATCAGTACCTGGGGCACAAGATTCAGGTTCCCTGCTGCAGGTCACCAGAGCAGCACCAGAACCTACGGGAGGAAAACAGGGAACACAGGTTACAGTCTCAACACATATTTTACGGTGATGCACTTCAATACAAATGCACACATTCAGAAATGGACACATGCACTCATGGACACACACACACATGCACACATGGGCACAGGCACACTTGCACACATGCACACCCCACAGTACACACACACATCAGTACTGAGTTACACTACTCTTACTAGTATTAACTTGAGTATTGCAGGTATTATTAAACACACTCACCAGCATGTATACTACAGAGTTACACTACTCTTACTAGTATTATAAATTGTTTTTCAGGTAATGATAAACACACTCACCAGCATGTATGGCCTGCCTCGTTGCTAGATGGGAGGGACCTGGAAATATGAAGAATGTAATGTCAGTGGGCACAAGTGTGCCATTTGCTTTGCATATGATACAGTACAGTAGTACACCAGTTCCCTTATACACATCAGCTGCTCATAATGTCAGTATCACACATGCACAATTGCATATCATGATGACAGATACATACCATGTGCACACCTTATGCATGCATGAAGTAACAGTGTACAGAACAGTCATATGTACATATGGCATCATACCTGCATGCTCAATGTCTTGCTGCTGTGTGGATCCAACCTCCATCATGATGCAGGTCTGATGCTGTTGTTGTTCTGGGGCTGGATCTACGACACTTAGCAGTAGCCCCTCTTGTCTGGTGAGGGGGGGATGTGTAGCCACCCCCCCCACCTGTGGCAACCTGTTGCCTGCGGATATCTGCAGCACGCTGGCGGACATTTCTAATCAAATCACTGCAGTGATGTCTCACCTGCTCATATGTCCTATCATGCATGCCAACATCATTTATCCTGCTGACAAGGTTTTGCCACAGTGCAGACTTCTCCTGCTGATTCTGGGTGGTGCGTGAAAACAGGATGTCATAGTCACGCACCAGGCTCTGGTGGATCACTTCGTCCTCTGCAGCAGAGTAGGCAGGATTCCTTTTTGGGCCCATATCTCCCTGGAAAAGTACACAAACAGGATATCAGCAGAGTATGTCAGCAATATATGGTACATATTCTATACATAAAGTATTAAATTGTAGTTATTACTGCTTGGTTGTAACTTGATTAAAGTGTAGCTATCATTCTACGTCTTTTGGATTAAGCACTTGGCCTTCAGACCAGTTGTTTTACATTAGGAAGGTTTGTGGCAAGCACTGTGGTGGCAGGATAGGCAGCTGTCATCCTTCTAAGTTGGGAACTGCTGATTGAGAGCCCAGTGTCCAAGTGTATTAGTTCTGGTATAAGCAGTTGGGCTTCCGGACAGTTATTTAACATTAACAAGGTTTGTGGTCTGCACTCTTGTGTGAGAATAGGCTGTACTCTGCCATTCATAGCTGGGAACTTCTGGTTTAAGGTTTATAGTGCCTGCATATTTGAACTGTATCTTACTGACATTGGTACACCTTGTTTGCTGTAGCATACACTACATCCAAGCCTCCTGAATCTAGCTTTGTTTATATGCTTGTTATTTGTTAACTTGTTATTTCACTGGTACACTAATTCCACATAATACACAGCTTCTCAGCACTTCTGTGAATCACTACTGATATCTGCATCGCTTACTGTACTTATTTGCTTGTTACACTTGACAGAAAGTGACTGCTTGTCGTTTTTGCATTTACTTAATTGTAACACATTGCACTTAAGTTATCTGGCACTTGCTCACTGAGGCTATTATATCAGTCAGCAGTAGAAATTAATATCAGTACACCCTCACTCCCCACTGGACCTTGTTTTCAATTATTACGGAATTCACAATGGTATTCTAGAATGTCCAAAGGTCAGTTGTCAATCTCCTCTCCAGTCCAGCTGGTGAGTGTGGTAATCCAGAGGCAATGTTGTAACAGCCTCATGTACACAGACTACCCCCTCCTCCTAACAACAAATTCAAACACATGTGAGTGATGCAACCATATACCAAACTGGAGGCTAGGCTCTCTCTACTCAATACTGCCATAACCAGTCAGGTGGAGAAGGAAACCACACTCACTACAATTCCAGTCTCACATAGACCTACCACGACAGCAAAACAAACACATAATCACACAAAAACATACTTGGAGGCTCAAAATAAAGATCTGCCTAAGCAGCAGAGACCTCCAAAGCAGGCACCCAAGCAACCGCTACCCCAAAACCAAACACATGCAACACATATCTCACAAAGCCAATGTGCTGAACACTCACAGCCCTTAACAGTAAACAACACACCTCATACACTTGTAATAGGTGACTCTATCATCAGGCACACTGACGTCACGTTCACCAGGCTGAACGAGGAGAGGGTCACAGTGTGCAGCCTGTCGGGCACTACGACCCGCCACATAACACAAGCACTCAAGTAACTCCAAGGCAAGTACAAATATGACTCACTCATTGTCCATGCTGGTGTGAATGACCTGACACATACCTCCCTGGACCACATGAAAAGATACAGAAAGGAGCTCTCTGAGCATGTAGCCCAAGACAGTATGACCCTGACCTTGAGTAGCATCTTACCCTCACCAAGAATGATGCCATAATATCAAGGCAAGATGATCACTTTCAACAATTGCCTGAAGTACTGGTGTCATTCAAAGGTGATCCAATGCCTGTCAGCTTGGGATGATATGCTGTATAAGCCACAATGCTTTGCTAGGGACAGCTTGCACCTGTCACCCCTGGGCTTTTGGATTTTGGCAAAGGCTCTTGCTACACCCATAGTGCCTTTATTAGGCTAGGCTCATAAGGCAAAGCCACATCCATACGTATCACAAAGGATGAGGAACTAAGAGTAATGCTACTCAACACCAGAAGTCTAAACCTCAAGATACACGCACTCAAAACTCTACTTAGCATTATGGACATCGATATCTGTGCAGTAACAGAAACCTGTTTCAGGTTTCCCAAGAGCACACCAACACTACCAAGTTATACCTGTTACCATTCTTGTCGGTCCCAACACTTGGACCAAACAACAAAAGGAGGGGGAGTATCAATATTCATCAAAGATACCCACACCTCCACATTGGTGGCACAGTACCACATAGGTGTTAAGCCATTAAGTACAGAAGACCTAATTGGGGACCTGGGGAACAAACTTGATAGCAATCTGTCATTTGATAACCACGTGGCCAAAGTGGATTGAAAAACATGTTATATAGCCCAGCTAATCATGAAGGGATTCACATGTACATCAGGGGAGGTGATCGTGCCTCTTTACTCATCCATCATCAGGCCTATAATTGAGTACAATGCCCCTTTTGGGATGTACCTAACCAGACACCTACAGCAACTGGAAAACCCCCAACAGTACCTCATCAAGAGGATCAAAGGGCTCAAACAGATGCCATATGCTACCCAGTTAAAGAAATTCCAGCTGGACTCAGTGGCATACTGCCTGTTCAGAGGCAGTCTGTGCTCCATATACAGCCATGTCCAACCCAGAAGTAATGGACATGCTGCACCTCAGGAAATCAAAATCCCATACAGCCACACGCTCAAGAGACCTGCACCTTAGCACTGAAATAAATAGGACATGCTGGAGGGACAGACTCATAACCCAGAGGCTCCCTTCACTCTGTAATGAACTCACAGTACAGGTTAGGCAGAGTCCCTCATTGACTCTCTTCCATAGGAATCTGGATGAGTGGATGGAGATCATAGTTGTACCCCGGGTATCACTTCTATGTCACTGTTAGACAGAGGCACAGTATACTAACCTTGGAAAAGGGCATAGCAACATATATTTTAATTGGGTGGCAAAAGACAAACACATTCCGCTAGGCTTATCAATGCCCTAGGGCAAATAGCCTAGTATGAACCTATGAACCTATGTGTACTGCTATACTACTTCTGCCATATGTTGCATGTGTGTGTTGTGGGGGATGCACAGGTAAAGGCCAGATATTTCTGCACAGGCAACACTTCTGAAACACTCTGGGTGTTCATCCCAACATATTGTATGTGTGTTGCCATCCAACACTGTGATGTGGACACACATTACTCAGCCTGGATATACATATCCCAACAACACCACAAGCACAGTACACTACCTTGCTATGTATGTATGTAATTACACAGTTATTCACTAGTTAGGACTGTGATGCTATCCATGCAGCCCACTGGGCCAGTGGAAGCCACAACACACAAGCACCACAGACATCCCACATAGTGCATGTAATGTGCACACACATATCTAACCCAGACCGTATGCACACCACTTATTTATCCTGTCCAGTGGACTACAGATACAGGCACATTGTATAACAATAGCAGGAGGCTACTGCAGCACAGAGCAGATTCACATGAAGGCAAGGCATCTGTGGTCAGCAGTGGTAAGATGCTTCACATTCACCAAATGCACAGATATTGGCAACATTGTTGCAGACAGTTTAGGTGCAGGTATTCCCCCCCCCCCATTCTCCTACACAAGTGGAATTAGTTATCACAGATGAATGTAGCCTCCCTATCATCTCACATGTCCAGGTGAGGGCCACCCTCAACATTGCAGAACACACAGCATCACTGTTACAAAATGGTATCCCTGGATGTGTGATACATTCACCCTTAGAGGACATAGCACCACATTACAGACTGATATTAAACCCTGGCCATACTACAGGATATGTACCTGAACAGTGCCATACATACACAGTGGTCCCACACCAATGAGGAGGAACCTCTACTGACCCTGGGAACTACTGCATCATATGCATAACTGGCCTTGTGTTCTAAGCTATGGAAATTTTAAGTATGGAAGACATGTACAGCAATATTACATATGTATATATATCAGGACTATGTACACACAACCTATCTCATGGACATACCTATAGATAGTGAACTATGATACATTTGAAGTTTCACAGTAAACACAGTATTGACCTGCTACTTTGCATTACCTGTGTTTGTGTCAGCTGTTGCTGTGTCACTGGTGCTACTTGCTGTTTGCTGCTGCTGCTGCTTTTGCTGCTGTGATGATGCAGTTTTTTTTTCACTGCCTTTATTGCTTTATTTCTTTCTTTTTCTCTCTCTCTCTCTCTCTTTCTCCGTCGGTTTGGTGCAATGAATGTATTGCATGTGTGGAGTGTTAGTACTGGATGCTTTTGTAGGTATCTGCATAGGTCCATGTAATGGCCTCTGCACCAATTGTAAGGCAGCATTTGCTAATTGCATGCAGCCAGTTGTGTACTGATTGCATGTCTCACTGTGATTTCAGGACAGTGCTATAAAAGGATATGTGAGATAGGCATTGTCCTTTCAGATTGTAAGGGCGTGGACCATGCTGCTATGCTGTCGACAGTGTTCTGTAAGTGTGAAGGTTAGTAAGTCTCTCATGATTCATGCTGTGTTGTAAATTCAGGTTGCTGCATTTCTCTCACCTGTTCCCTGTAGTGAGTGTGTATGCATACTGACACCTACAACTATATTTCATATGTATTAATATATATATATATATATATATATATATATATATATATATATATATATATTATATATATATATATATATATGTGTACATATACGTACTTTCATATATGTACATTAGCTGACATTATTAAGTACAAGCTAACAATTAGCAGGGCTGTTTCTGTTAACACTAAACTAGTATGGGAATCCAGTAATTAGGACAGTAAAAGTCTACCTGACATGCTTTGGGTAGTACACATCCTATATTGCCTTTATCTTCATTCCTACTATTATATGTTCTACTTATTTTAGCACTATATTCCTGTATGAGAGTCATGGCTTAGTGGTAGGTCATACAGACTAGTGTTACAATGGTCTTGTAATAGGGCCTAATAGTATGCTTTTATTTTGCTTTCAAATTGAGTATAGGGCCTATCAATCAAAGTGCTGAAAGCACCTTTAAGCAGTTAAAAGGGTTAGTAAGTCTCACAGGAGTCAGGCTGTGTTGCAGATTCTGGTTGCTGCATTTATCTTCACTGTTTCCTGTAGTGAGTGTGTATGAATACTGACACCTACCACTATATTTCATATGTATTAATATATATATATATATATATATATATATATATATATATATATATATATATATATGTGTGTGTGTGTGTGTGTACATATAATACTTTCATATATGTACATTACCTTACATTATTATGTACAAGCTAACAATTAGCAGGGCTGTTTCTGTTAACACTAAACTAGTATGGGAATCCAGTAATTCGGGCATTAAAAATCTACCTGACATGCTTTGGGTACTACACATCCTATATTGCCTTTATATTGCTTCCTACTATTACATGTTATATTTATTTTAGCACTATGTTCTTGTATGAGAGTCATGGCTTAATGGTAGGTCATACAGACTAGTGTTACCAAGGTCCTGGGTTCGAGACTGGCTGTGGGAATTTATTTTTCTTTCGAAATGAGTACAGGACCTGTCAATCAAAGTGCTGAAGGCACCTTTACGCAGTTAAAAGGGTTAGTAAGTCTCATAGGAGTCAGGCTGTGTTGTAGATTCTGGTTGCTGCATTTATCTTCACTGTTTCCTGTAGTGAGTGTGTATGAATACTGACACCTACCACTATATTTCATATGTATTAATATATATATATATATATATATATATATATATATATATATATATATATATATATATATATATATATATATATGTGTGTGTGTACATATAATACTTTCATATATGTACATTACCTTACATTATTATGTAGAAGCTAACAATTAGCAGGGCTGTTTCTGTTAACACTAAACTAGTATGGGAATCCAGTAATTTGGGCATTAAAAATCTACCTGACTTGCTTTGGGTACTACACATCCTATATTGCCTTTATATTGCTTCCTATTACATGTTATATTTATTTTAGCACTATGCTCTTGTGTGAGAGTCATGGCTTAGTGGTAGGTCATACAGACTAGTGTTATCAATGTCCTGGGTTCAAGACTGGCAGTGGGAATTTATTTTTCTTTCGAAATGAGTACAGGACCTGTCAATCAAAAGTGCCAAAGAAACTTTTAAGCACTTAAAACCAGGTCTGCGCTCGTTTGCGCGGAGCTCACGCATGCGCACTGGTGTTTAGCTCCGCTCGCACAAGTGTACACCCACGCTATTTTCTTTGAAAGAAAAGAAAAAGGGGTGACAGGAAAGTGGTGAAAAAGGGGTCACAAAGAGGGTAAGACAGTAGGGAAACAAGCTTGGGATTTGCAGGAAGGATGTAGGTGAGGCCCATAGCTGCCCATGTCTTTCTCAGCATTTGTATGTAATATGGTGTGACATTTGAAACCTTCCACCCCTGAGAGAGGTGTCAGGACAACATTAATACCTGTTGTACAGCCAATTGTAATTAACAGTTTCAATGTCCAGCAGACATGTGTGCAACATGGACAGCTATGTATGGGGCATAATTTTTTTCTGGGTACAGAGTGCCCTTTTTTTTTTTTCAGGTGAGAGTGGTATGTCAGGTGAAGGTAGTCGGTATAGCTGGGGAGGTAGGTTGGGTAGGTTAACAGACAAGACAGACAAGACTCATACAGGGGCGGTGTATGACACGTGGGGGGGTTACACAATTGACGGGGACGGAGGTTGGGATATCCAGGGCACATGAGCCCACAGATGGCAACAGTGGAACTGATATCCCCACCCATAGGCAGTTGCCACTGTTCCTTCACAGCCCAGGACGGGGCTGTGCTGGGGGCTGTGCAGGTGGGACAACGGGCATGCCTGTAAGCTGTGCCACCTGGGCCTCAAGCTGGCATAGGGGCCCAAGAACAGAGTCTTGGATCTCCCTTCGCACCACAGACCGGACACCTTGGAGGGTGAGTGGACGGGCTCCTCCGGCCACGCTTGCAGAGGGGAGACAGGCCCCATCCCCTGCAGCGCTTCCACCCGAAGATGGCACAGGGCCACTGGAGGAGGGTCCGGCCTGGGCACTAGTGCCAGGTGCAGTCACCAGATGAGGTGAGAGAGGTGGGTCCGCTGGGACCCACCTTCCCAAGCATTCTAGGTTTGTGAGTATGTTATGTTAGTTTGGGTTAGTAGCATATTATTCCATTCAAATTAGTTGTAACAACATGCATTGGTATTCCCATTAAACAAACACCCAGATATTAACACCATTGAACAACAGGCATATCAATATCACATGCATTATTTGAACAGAAATACACAATCAAACAACATGCAGGGGTTGATTAATGGCAACAGGCCATCAGGTTTGCAGGTATGAACAGGGCACATGCAACAACGGACATGCATATATTTTTGAAACAACAGGACAAATGTCCATGGTTAATGAAATGTTCACATACCAATATTTTGTGAGTTTTTTAATTTGCAATTATAGGGTGGGGTTGAGAAAGAAAATGATGACACATTCATAAATTATACATTAATATACATTTGTAATAGAAACACAATTAACTTGTGGGTGATAGTTTCAAATTGATTTTAATTGACTGTCATGCTAGACCTGTTACAGATACATCACTATCCTAGTTATTTTGACTTTGATCAGATACATCATCCTGCTACACTTTGATGACAGGGCAGGGGACAACTATGGATGTTTAGTATGTCAGACAATCATTCATTCTATCTGAAAATTGTTGACTGTCATCACCATATACAGATTTTGGCTTAAACATTCAAGATTCAGATACACTGCAATCAGTTTGGGATGTTAATTTGTAATTCTCACATGCATTTAGTTCTGTAGAACCACACTGAGGCTTATATATTCAGGGGTTATTACTACTTTATTTATTGATACATGGCCCTTTCTGTCACTCTCACACATCCTGCTATTTCACAGTTCAGATTGGTACTTCTAGGCTTTTTTCACATATTAGACCTGTGGTGATTCAAACACTTTCCAGCAGCCTCACTTCTGTCATGATTCAGCATTTCAACAAGGGATATATCTCACTTGTGATTAACTCAGCTTCTGAAGCTGTACTCTTGAGACTACTGCAGGTTATACTACATTTAATTAATGGTGGGACATCTGTATTACAGAACTATTTATTTCTATCAATTATATTTCCAGTTTCACTTGCATATTGATGAACTTGTTACAGCCATACCTGCAGACTTTCACTTGTTGCTTGCACATTCTATTACTTTTAATCAATACACTGCAGTGTTCTGCTACGTGCTACACTATAATATTTATTTACAAGTACTAGGTGGGGTTACTAACCTGCATGGTGGCTTGCACGCACCAGCTCGGTTATGTGCCCTGTGATTCACAGAGCAGACACCTGCAGCTGTAATGCAAAACAAGTAATATTGGAATACACATCTCCATGGTATTAGCTAGTTGAACTCCTTACATACATAAGTAAAATGTAACTTACTTAGTAGTGGGGCATTGGGCATATCCCGGGCCTCCTGGATCCATTGGGTCAACTGGTCTTCTTTACGTCGCTTCAGGTCCGCATGGTGGTGACGGACCTGCTCACCAGTACGTGGAATCCCCGTAGCACTAGTGAGATCATGAGCCAACTGGTACCATGCCTCTGTCCTGTATGCTCCCCATGAGACCTGGCCCTGCATGAGTTGGGCCTCATCATGGTGAACTAGTAGCCAGACCATGTATCTGGACTCCTCAACGCCCCACCGCTGTGCTCGAAAGCAACGTCCCTCCCCTACTCCACTCATTCTGCCTGCAGGTCTATTCTACAATCGTTTATGCTGTGTATTCCCACCTATGGGGCTTATATATGCCGATTTTCCCGCACATTTCTATGATTGGCTGTTTTGAAATTGTATCTACTTCACAGAAACTGCTTTATCATGCTCCATTTTGGATTATATCCTATATATATGCTATTTGTGCATTTCTAAGTACTGCTGTCATGGCTTAGTGGTTTAGTACTTTGACTCTAGTGCATGGTACTCTGGGTTCGAATCTGACCACTGATTTTTAATTTTCATGACTGTCTAGAAATGAGTTCAGGACCTGTCAATCAAACATGCCAAAAGCACTTTTAAACACTTAAAACCAGGTCTGCGCTCGTTTGCGCGGAGCTCACGCATGCGCACCGGCGGTTAGCTTGTGGGCATGGCGGTCACCTCCACGCCAACTGTGTGCGCTGGGTTAAACCTTAATTGGCTAGTAACACACATGTTAAGCTAAGCACAGCTAGTTGCACACAATTTGAGCCTGTTAAACCAGTGCTTAGCTACAGGCAAGCAATTTGCATCCTTTGAAACACTACTCAGCTACGGGCACTCTGTCTCACAGCAGCTTAGCTATCAGTACATTTCTAAATATTTTTATTATTGTAGTACTTGAAAATATATGCTCCATTTCATTCCATTTTACAAAAGGAAATACTTTTACATTTGTACAATACTGTCATGGGCATTTTTAGTGCGTATTTACAAAAAAAAAAAAGGGTTGTTGTGTGGGCTCGAACCTTGCCTGCCTGCTCTTAAGCCGACAACTCTACCGCTATGCTATTACTTCTTGGCTTACTTTGCATATTTAGTTCTTATATCCTTTTCCACTGATTGCTAACTGCAGTTGTGCTAGTAGCACACCTACGAAATAGCATCAGTAGCAAACATTTACGGGGTTTTAAAAAAAAGAAAACAGTTTCATTTTCATTTTATAACATCTGTTCACTTTTTACATTGCTGGTCTGTGGGGGCATGTGTTGTGTAGTGTGTTTATTCACATTTCCATGACCTCTCTCATGGCTGTTTACTTTCTGCCATTCCAGACTTCTGGGGGCGTGTCCACTTGCAGGGCTTAGCCAACGGACATGCCCCCTACTGTCTTACATGGGCCATGTAAGAGTTAAAGTGTGATTCAGCATGCCTCATGCACCTCATGCATATGCATGACATGCTGACATCACACTGTTTAACTGCAGCCTCCGTGTAAGATTTATAACTCTTACACGGAGGCTTCCTGAATCCTGCCCGTGATTTATTTGGCTACTTGTCAATCCTGCCTGTCATTCTACGTAGGCAAGACTAATCGCACCTTAAGAGATAGGATGAGGGAGCATATCTATCATATGAAGAGAGGTACATTGCACAATGCTCTAGCCAAACATATTACATTAAACAACAATGAACATTATTTTTTATTCAAGGTGCTAGAAGTTATTTCTCCTAATGTAAGGGGAGGTGATATCAGAACCTACACAGAAAGTAAGGAAATGCAATGGATTATTTCATTAAGGGCTGACAAAGGTTTTGGCCTGAATGAGAGAGCCTCTATAAGACCAAAACTAAAACAATGTAGAAATGTCAAATGAATTGTTATACACTGATTATATACAGATGTATTTACTTTTTAATTTATACATAGTTTTGTGTTTCTTAATATAATTCAGTTAGTCATAATATTCTGATCAATATGTTTGTAATTTGATGCCTAGTCATTATTTATCTTTCAGCAATGCATTTTATGAAGCTTTTATATATTGTTTTTTATCTATCATTTT
>NC_056727.1:1182523747-1182540752 GCF_019279795.1 Protopterus annectens
AGGATAGGTCCCCACACCCCAAGGGAGTGTGGCCTTTTATAACAAACTATAAAGAAACCAGAAATCCTGCAAACACACACAAACATATGTATAGTGCAAAATGTGCCATACACAGCAACGTAACTGTCACATACACATATAGGATGGCAGCTTCTAATCGGAATATCCAGAAGCAGAACCCATGCATGCAAATGTAATACACAAACAACCCTGCTCTATAGCACGTAACCCTCACTCCATGTCCTAATGTCCACCCAATCCAGCTAGCAGCCATACGCGTTAGCTGCACACCTACACAGAGCAGGTATACCCTATATGTAGTAGGAAGTATTGTCCTAGAGCAGTGACAGGCTTGCAAATGGCATAAATTTGCCACATATGTCAACATCCCATCCTAGGTATTGAAATCCAAATGGCTGCATGTGAATGTGCTGGCCAGAATAGTGCAAGATCAGCGTGTAGTTTACTGATCTGTGTCCCGAAACCCCATAGGTAATTTCAAGACGCCATGCGGTGTCCCAATCACAATACACATCTGGACAGAAGCAGTATGTTGCAGCCAAGGTACCCTGATGAGTAGCTTCTTGCAGACATAGCCAAACACTATACACAGGGCGGAACAACAGCCGTCCACCAAGCAATTTTGGCCACCCCAGCAGGGTTTACCCACATGCACAGATTGTCAAGGTGGGACATCACTTTCGTAGATGTATTGGATCTGTATAATTAAAACACCCATGGCCAATGCAAAGGGCGATGGAATAACTGCGTATATGCCAGAATGAACGGTTTATTGTGATAGCATGTGAATAGCTTAAGCTATCCAATATAATAGTCATGTGTACCAGATACAAAAATGCCTGCAACATGCAAGTAGTAATGAAGGTAAGAAATACACTACTGTTGTTAATATCACAGGACATATGGCACGTGTCAAGTGTCCACGCCAGGACACAAATGTCCATAATGGGGCCTCCCCTGCAAAGAGGAACAAGTGCCAACCCCACCCCCCTACCTCGAAGTGCTCGGCAGTAGAAATACAACCCAATGACACACCAACACCACCGCCCGCCAGCCCCATGACAGCAACAAAAGCTGGACAAAGACCAACCACGATCACAAGTGCACAAATAGGGACACATGTAAGCAGTGCTCACATGCAACCTTCAACAGGCCACTGAATAATGGTAATGTACATACGCATGAAATGCTGCAAAGGATGTGTGGTAGTCCCCAGTATCACAGAGGTAGCGTGCACACATATACACTGTAACCAACCGTCACATATGTTCACTGTAACACAGCATACCTGCAGGTAAATACATAGTTCAAGTCATATTATACATAAATATACTGCATTATGAATGATGACGGGGGATAGACAATTGTGAATGGGAACAAATACACAACATGGAATATGTATGATAACCGCACCACCACACACTGCCGTGTTAACAGCATGCTATTGTCGGTTGTCCAAACACCCACGTCTAAACACGATTGAATATCATATAATAACCTACTTGGGTGTGTACGCTGGATATACCACGTTGGCGTGGTGCGTCCCGCAGGGCAAAAGCCCCACGACCAAAAAAGGCAACAGGTAAATACAGCATTACCTACACCCAGAAGTGGGGTTATTTCGCTATTATACTTCCTTACGTGACATCAAGAAAATAAAACTATTAATTCCTACATAATGGCATTGTAGAATGCCCACCGCTGCCCATCCGCAGAAGTCTGGCAACCAGCGTACTGATGTACTGCGGAGATGTCCGCTATTAATGTCGAACTGTCTCGCTTATGTTAAAACCCAGGTAACATAGCAAAACACTACAAAAAAAGCAATGGAGAGCTTGCTGTCCCTCCCTTGCCGCTTATTTGTTCGCTTATGTTGTAATGTATAGCATAGCGACGCCCCCAAAGTAAGCAACGGACATCTCTGTGGTTTATTTAGCTGTCACGCCATGTTAAACCCATGTAACATAGCAAGACAGGTTTTAAATACCGCGGGTATACTATCGGAAATAGGTCCGCTGAATCGACCGCTTCCATTACTCTAACTCCTCGATGATAACGGGCACGCCCAATCAGCGCGGTATGGTTTGGAATAATGGGGGTTATGGTATATCGAACATGGACAAAACCATGCCCATGTACCTCGCCTGACATCTTCGTATTAACGTCAGGCGGGTGCCTCTGTACAATTAGGTGGAGAAGACCAAACCAGAGCACCACAGGAACATCTCTGACAATCAAAGACCTGTATGCTTGGGGCTATAAGCCTCTTGTGATCTGAATATCCCTAAAGTGTTACCATATGCATCCTGGGTCAAGAGCATTAGGAATAGGGAATGTGTGTAACATGTAGTACCCAATCTTTCAGCAGGAGAATTGGATGCCTGTGACATGAGTGCTGGGATATGTTAATGTAGCTATGTACCATGGCATGCATATAAATGAGACAAAAACACCAAACGCAGTAGTGGTCAAGCAGCAACCGCCAACATGAATGCAGTCCCGCTTTGAATTACGACCATAGAACATATAAATGTGAATGTGTAATTACCGTGTCTGTGCCAAAGAAAGACAGTTACATATGTAAAGTTGGGTGGAAGTGTGTTCCGTGATAATGTCCGCTAATCCGGATCAGAGATATGGCCCTGAATCCGTCACAACTACTACAGGCCAATGAAGCACAGACTCGCAAACATATGTAACCCGAATAATGGAGTGAGGAACATGTATACTTCAAGCGAATCTACAATAAGGGAATGCAAGTGCGCTTCTGTGCATGTGTGATCCGCCACAGCAGAGTAACCTAATGCCGCTACTCCCCACGTTAGTTATACATGTCTCAAAAACTGTCAGCCTCTGAAAAGTATGGAACCGACAATGCCATGCAAAGTACCGGTACAAATAGTGAGAAACACATGATATGTGCTAAGACAAATATAGAAAGTGGATAGAATAACGGGTGTTAGTAGCAGGGATTGATGAAGGTTATGGAATCTGTAACCTGACCTACTTGTCAGAAGGTGCCACCGTAAGTTCTTACATGAAATGCCAGCAAATTGCCAGATAGACACACAGGTCAATGTAAACACACTTAAGATAAAGGGTCAACTATCCGCATACTGCCAGTATCTGTACAGGGAAAGGTATGGTATGGTTATAGATGTGTGTACACAGGTAATTTATTTATTTATTTTTATTTTATTTTACATTTCCAAGGATCAGATAAACCGACTGATATATGTCCATTGTCAGCTGAGTCCTGGGGAGAAAAAGTCTACAGGGTTAACAATGACAGATAGTTACAAAGACATATAGACAGATTTCTACATAGTATACAATGAAAAAGATCTTTACAAGTAGAAACTACAGTTGGTTTACAGTTCATTAAGTATTCCACTGATAATTCTAATTAGTTAGAGTAAGACAAAATGGCCTATTCTTGAGTTAATATGTGTTAGTCTAGATTGATCTTATAGGTTAGAATTGCTCATAGGACTGTTATGATTTGGAGAGGGTAGAGTTCTTTTAGGACAGTCATTTTAGACAGACAGCAATATAACAAAGCAAAGGTAAGAAACGAGGGAGTTTACATGTATATATGTACACACAACAGACCTATGTCCCAGATATATGACATATGGATATAAATATGCCAAGTAATAGATAATATGGGTAGTCAAACCAGACATCCACAGAATGGGGAACATACAGCAGCAGTCAAAATCACTGGTCCAGAAAGTGACAGTCCAGCAAGTTCTACACTTTAAACATGCACACTGGTGTCCATTGTAGGACTCCAAAAATGTATCCATCTCAAGAGCTTTACCAATGCCATGATCGGACGCAAAAGAAGTGACAGCTGCAAATATGAATCAGCTATACATGCACTAAAAGCAGGTTCAAAGGGTGATGACACATGTGTCCATGAAATGCAGGACATATGAACAGATATTCCTAGAGTGGGAGTGCATATAGAGTCGTCCACATCCCAGCACTGGGCCAGCCTTTTTATTAACCATGTGTAATAAAATCGTAGAGGGTTGCAGGCATGGGAACCTGGGTATGCAGAAATGGGCCTAGGTGTTGTTTGGCAGAGAATCCGTAGGCCTGCTGCCCTGTGGAGGGATGTGGGTATAGCACATGCCTTTATCCCCACTAATGGTGCAAAGCATCCACGGATAATGCGAAAGCAGGTTACGGAAATATGTACAGCCCTAAATCCAGTGTCATGTGGCTTATTCCCATGGATGGACATGCGTCTGACCAAGATGGTACCCATAACTGGAAAACTGTCAGAATAACACAGCTGCAGTAAGGCATAGTACAGGAAATACAGATAGGGACTATATTATAAATACCCCAGACAAAGTCAGACCATTGTGCGAATACTGGCGTAGCCATGCATACGGATGTTATGAGTGCCACTAATCATGCAATTGAAATAGCGGTCACCATCACCTACCACACAGTCCGTAATGCCTAGGCAGCAATCAGCTAGGAAGGCACATCACTATGTGAAAAGTAACAAGGGCAAAGGCCGAACGTCAGGGCGTGTACACATAATGACAACAGGTCAAGGGTATGAAGGAGCTAACCTGTCCAAAATACATGTACTGAATCGGTGATACTAGGCGGACAGGTGAGAAGAAAGACAGCAGGACAAATGTGCAAACATGTATAAGTCATACCCCGGAAGATGTGAATGACAACGTATGCCCTGCGAAGGTCAATGTGGAAGGTAACCAGACACAAAGGTAAGTGTCCCCCAGGGTGTCATGACGTGTCAACATAACAATTACCAGGCCCCCATAGTCGTACGTGAGCCCCGCCACTGATGGAAAGCGCAAATATGACGCACACATATAGTACATGAAAGAAAAATTAGTGTGGATAAGCAGATGTTGACCTGTGTGAGGAGTACAACTGTCTGTGTGGGTGCGTCGTGCAAATACAAAGTAATGTCATGTGGTCTGTCATGCCGCCATACACTGTGTGTGTATTGTAGTCAGACAGTAGGTATGTTGTATCAGACACATACTCTGCAACTGCACAGATGTACGCAGACTGTGTAGAAGTATGCCTCATATGTTTGCTGTGTTCCATGTAACAGTAACAGTCCGGCACCCTCATGATAACTGACGACAGGAAACAATGACAAACATGCGATGAAGACACCAAATCAGACAGAAATGCCATACGCGTGCATAACATATCACTGTGCCCACTATCAATGTTTCTAAGAGCAACATGTCATGACTGGCCCTGAGTGTCCCACTATCACATAAGGCCTTGTCCAGATATACGCTCCTTGAGGTGGAGTGTTACGAACAGACACAGATACATGTGTGTGGAAACATTATTATCCACTGCAAGATGATGAAATGTGCCGCAGTAGGAGGGGCAGTACTGTCCGCAGGTATGTGCTGAAATGCACATTAAACAGCAGTCTACATGGATTACCTATATTGGCGACACTTGCACAGATGATTATAGTGGGACATACACACGACCATGCACACAGCTCAGATAGACATACACACACCATAAACAGGCAATGATACACTAAGTCTATGGCATGGTAATAATGGAGTACAGTGACAGTAGAGCAAGGATAGCTGTCTGCCAAGATATACAGCAGATGTCTGTAGGGCGGTAACACCTCCCCGAACACGGACGTTGCATGGACATTTGGATCTGCATCACTACCACATTGCTATGTGTAAGCTGTGCACATATGCGATACATGGGACTGACAGCTGTCCATGCAAGAGCAGTGCCATGGGCATAAAATATGTATATGTATATACATCGAGAGAGATACAGACAGACACATGTGGCAAGGCCGGTAGTGGAACCTACACATCAGTACCCTATCACACCACAGCAGGACGCACGTAGAGAACACGCTACGGAGGTCGCTAACCACAGCAGACACACAGGCAGTCCACTAGCTGTGTCTCAACATCCGCAAACACAGAGATGTCAGCAGGATATATGTGTGTTGCGAAGCATCTAAAACCATGACCTACGAACCCATGTGGCTGGGAGCATAGACACACACACACACACACATCTGGCAGGCATGGGAATTGACCTTACACCTACCTACCCTATCGCATCTACAGTGCATGACACAATGACAGAACGCTACTCGGAGTACTGAACACAGCACTGTCAGAGGCATACGTCTAGGTGGGTGACATCATCCGCAAAGGAATAGACACTGATAGCAAATGTATGTGTTGTGAGGTGTCTAAAATCATCACTGGCTCCAGAGGCGGCTGGAAACACACACACACACACTTGGGAGAGCTGGGAGTTGCACCTACACCTACCTACATGAACACACCACAGCAAGATGCATTTACAGAACGCGCTACCAAGATTACTAAGCACAGCGCTGTCAGAGGCATACTTCTAGGTGGGTGACATCATCCGCAAAGGAATAGACGCTGATAGCAAATGTATGTGTTGTGAAGCGTCTAAAAGCATTACTGTCCCCAGAGACAGCTGGAAACACACACAGTGGGAAGGGATGGGAGTTGAACCTACACCTAACTACATAAACACACTACAGCATGATGCATTTACAGAACGTGCTACCGAGATTACTAGGCACAGCACTGTCAGAGGCATACTTCTAGGTGGGTGACATCATCCACAAAGGAATAGACGCTGATAGCAAATGTATGTGTTGTGAAGCGTCTAAAAGCATTACTGTCCCCAGAGGTGGCTGGAAACACACACACACACACACACACACAGTGGGAAGGGCTGGGAGTTGAACCTACACCTAACTACATGAACACATGACAGCAGGATGCATTTACAGAACGCGCTATCGAGATTACTGAGCACAGCATTGTCAGAGGCATACCTCTAGGTGGGTGACATCATCCGCAAAGGAATAGACGCTGATAGCAAATGTGTTGTGAAGCGTCTAAAAGCATTTCTGTTCCCAGAGGCAGCTGGAAACATGCACACACACACACACACACACACACACACACACACACACACACACACAGTGAGAAGGGCTGGGAGTTGAACCTACACCTAACTACATGAACACACTACAACAGAATTCATTTACAGAACACGCTACCGAGATTACTGAGCACAGCACTGTCAGGGGCATACTTCTAGGTGGGTGACATCATCCGCAAAGGAATAGACACTGATAGCAAATGTATGTGTTGTGAAGCGTCTAAAAGCATTACTGTCCCCAGAGGCGGCTGGAAACACACACGCACACAGTGGGAAGGGATGGGAGTTGAACCTACACCTAACTACATAAACACACTACAGCATGATGCATTTACAGAACGCGCTACCGAGATTACTAGGCACAGCACTGTCAGAGGCATACTTCTAGGTGGGTGACATCATCCACAAAGGAATAGACGCTGATAGCAAATGTATGTGTTGTGAAGCGTCTAAAAGCATTACTGTCCCCAGAGGTGGCTGGAAACACACACACACACACACACACACACACACACACACACACACACACAGTGGGAAGGGCTGGGAGTTGAACCTACACCTAACTACATGAACACATGACAGCAGGATGCATTTACAGAACGCGCTATCGAGATTACTGAGCACAGCATTGTCAGAGGCATACCTCTAGGTGGGTGACATCATCCGCAAAGGAATAGACGCTGATAGCAAATGTGTTGTGAAGCGTCTAAAAGTATTTCTGTTCCCAGAGGCAGCTGGAAACACGTACACACACACACACACAGTGAGAAGGGCTGGGAGTTGAACCTACACCTAACTACATGAACACACTACAACAGAATTCATTTACAGAACACGCTACTGAGATTACTGAGCACAGCACTGTCAGGGGCATACTTCTAGGTGGGTGACATCATCCGCAAAGGAATAGACACTGATAGCAAATGTATGTGTTGTGAAGCGTCTAAAAGCATTACTGTCCCCAGAGGCGGCTGGAAACACACACACACACACACACACACACACACACACACACACACGCACACAGTGGGAAGGGCTGGGAGTTGAACCTACACCTAACTACATGAACACACTACAGCAGGATGCATTTACAGAACGCGCTAGCGAGATTACTGAGCACAGCACTGTCAGAGGCATACCTCTAGGTGGGTGACATCATCCGCAAAGCAATAGACGCTGATAGCAAATGTATGTGTTGTGAAGCATCTAAAAGCATCACTGTCCCCAGAGGCGGCTGGAAACACACACACACACACACACACACACACACACACTGGGAAGGGGTGGGAGTTGAACCCACACCTAACTACATGAACACAGTACAGCATGATGCATTTACAGAATGCGCTACCGAGATTACTGAGCACAGCACTGTCAAGAGGCATACTCCTAGGTGGGTGATATCATCTGCAAAGGCAAGGATGCCGATAGGGAATGAATACAGAGTGAGCAGTCACACAGCATGTTACTATCCCAAGGCGGACGTACAGTAACACGGTGGTGCTGCACTCGGGAATACTACCTATCTACGGAGCAGTACAGCATGAAATGGATACGGGATGCACCACAGACAGTACACCCTTTGAGAGAGCAACTAGTGTGTATGATGTAGGTATCCATTGTGGCATAGCAACTACATATAATTCACATGGACGGCCACGATGGCTATGCAGGATGTCATTGGGCATGGCTACACGCCTAGTATCAGACGTCGGTGCCGAATGTACTGTGTGTCCATGCATGGCGTACTGGGCATGCTCACACACTTAGCATTTGCAAAGTGCAAACATGCATACACATGGAGTGTAATCAAGAAAGGGCAGAGTGTGGAATGTACTGTGTGTCCACCTACACAACAGCAAACCGGGCATGCTCACACACTTAGCGGTTGCAAAGGGGAAACATACATGCACACGGGGTATACTCACTGAAGGGCACAGTGTGCACTGTACTGTGTGTCCATCTACGCAACTGCTTACTGGGCATGCTCACACACTTAGCATTTGCAAAGTGCAAACATGCATACACATGGAGTGTAATCATGAAAGGGCAGAGTGTGGAGCATTGTGTGTCCACCTACACAACAGCAAACCGGGCATGCTCACACACTTAGCGGTTGCAAAGGGGAAACATACATGCGCACGGGGTATACGCACAGAAGGGTGCAGTGTGCACTGTATTGTGTGTCCATCTACACAACTGCTTACTGGGCATGCTCACACACTTAGCATTTGCTACGCGCCATCCAGCATGCAGACGGAGTGTACACACTGCAGGTCACAGTAAGGTAAACCTGTCCACACGCACAGGGTGGTCACACATGCAGTTACCCGTACACACACAGATGACATCACAGGCATCACGGGTGCAGGTCAAACATGTACACACTGCAGTGAACACTGTAGCTGCCATGCCAGCACCATATCATCGGTGCAGCAGTAAGCCTCACGGTCCAACAACAGCATGTGACATATGTCCACAGGTCTGTATAGCAGTGTACACCAGTTGTTCAGAGTACACATGTACTAACAATGATCCAACATGTGTGATGTAGTCCAACCATATCTGTATACATGGACAGGTCGGCTCCACACATACCACGACCCTGACACAGCTGTGACACATGACTGCTGCTGTACCAGAGTGAACCAATGTCCGGATATGTCATACATGTGACTGTCTGGATGTGTGCATGGACTGCACACATGACACATACAAAGCCTGTGATGTACCACATGCATAGCACTGGCATACGCGGTGCTACACACACGAATGGAAGGTGGACCCATGTCTGTGGAATGCTCCCACTACAGGGTGTAGCGGTGTTGACTGGGACACATACCCTTGTATTGTTTGCCTGTGACAGCTGTGATACCATACCACAGTCCATGTTTCATGTATGTCAACACACATGTCAAAATGTAGCAATGCATACACACATGGCAACAGGAGACACATGTGACACGTGTACTGTGCACGGAGCAGCCATGCATGAGCAGTGGCCGATGTCCATAACATAGTTGCAACACCCTACCACATGCATCCATCATAGGGGCCGTTATATGGTGGCATAGAAACAGCACGTATGGAGGTATGCATGTACATCATGTGTTTAAACACCTGTCTACATGCATGTGTGCAGGTGGTAGCTCACAGGTGTGTCACACACCATCCTACCCTGCCATGTGCATACAGTATGCTATGTCGCTGTTACATGACAGTGCTGACATAATGCACACCCAGCAGTCAGGTGTCATCGCCTGTATGTCACATGGCAACTGTAACACCTACCACCTACCAAGTGCATATATCGGCACATCTGCTGGATACAGTGTTGGTGCACACAATGCACTACATACCGCTGCATGCCTGCACACGTATCATATGGCGGGTGTAGTATTCCCAGCACTGACATGTGTGCATGAATGTGTGCCCATGTATGCCACATATCGGGGGGAATATGTCCCACGTGCTACACATCCCTGTACACCATAGTAGAGATTTGTACATACCTCAGTGTGGGGTGCATGGATTTGGATGGTGCAGTACATGCAACACGTTGTGTCTCCGTGTACATGTGTGGTCACCACAATGTGCGTGTGTCGACATGTTTGTATGTCTGCTGCTTGGTGTGAGGGTGTATGCAAATATACTGTTGTGAACGGACACTAACCACACAGGGTGACCATCCCGTACTGGTGCTGCATTGCACAACCCTGTTGATACCATAGGTGTGAGCCATACTGGCCACCTGTGCAAGTCTGCCCCCTGTGACATGGCGTGTGGGTGCATAGTATTGTGAGGGTGCTAACCACACAGGCAGGTGTCCCCATCTGCACACTATGGGGTGTGCGTCATAGTAGTGTACACCCCGCGATTGCGACCATATTCCTGTATGTTTACAGGGTCCGACTGCTGCACAGTGTGCCCCACAGCTGACAGGTGACACGTGAAGTCAGTGGCCAGCACGCTGTGTACGACACCTGCACCATGTCACCATACCTGTAGTGTGCCCTGCTATGTATGTGACGTCTCTGTCCACTGTAGCCTGTGGCACCGACCACATGCGTGAGGTGCAGTATATGTGCGGACTTGTGTGTCATGTAGGTGTACAGGCAGGTTGCGGGTACATGTAGTATGCTGCTATTGCCAGATGTGCCTGTGGGTAGTCCACAGCTACACGTGGGGGACCGATAACAGTGCTCCCTGTAGGCACATGCGAGTACACCATAGGAGGGATTCAGGTTATCAGAACCAACATGGTGCTACACATGTAACCATCACACATACCATGAACACATCACAATGCATGCTGCACCTGCACAACATGGTATGTCTGCTGCATGTTGTCAGTACACAACCCACATCACATACGCATCTGTCAGTTTTCATACACAACCACTGCAACATACACATCCCACGCTATGCATACACAGTTATCACATACACCTCTCACTATCCTGTCCACCCTGTGCATCAGAATATATTTGCATAACCCTGCACCGATGGTGTGGATGACAGGGATGCGGCAGAGGCTTCATCATATGCACAGGGTGATATGTTAGCCAGGGGCATAGGCTGCACCAATGGATAACATCATGTGTGTGTGGGCGGTGAGTTTACTGGGCATGTCTGTGCAGAATGCATGTGGATGTGGTGGAGCCCTACAGTTGTGTCTGCTGTGTGTGGGTATGTGTGTACACAGTTCAGCCATATGTGATGCCTACACGGGGTATAATTGACAGCCCCAGACTGTACAGTGCAGGTTGTACAGCTCACGGTGTCCGTCCGCGGCCACGTGACCTGTGCCTGCCTGGGGTTGCACGGGCACTACCAGGTGGAGGTATAGAGTGGATACTGTCCGATGACACATGTCTGCTGGAACCGTGTCCACGATGGGACCGGCCAGGGCCACGTCCGCGTGGCCTGCTGTGTCCTGGTGTGGACAGTGCAGCACCAACTGCACTGCTACTGCTACCGGCACTATGGGAGTGGGCATGAGAGGTGGCACACACACGTCGACCTCCACTAGGTGGTGTTGCTGGCCTATGCCCACGTGTCCTACGCCTCACCCCTACCAGGTGTTCCAGCACAGACAGCTCACGCTCACAGATTGCCATGCCTCGGTCGAGGATTCCAACCATTTCACCTAATCGCCTATCCAGTACATTAGCAATCTGCTGTTGAGCATTCGCCAATGACTGGATGTTGTCATTTAGTGTACGGATTGCAGCCCTCTGCAGCCTCTGCCCTTCTTGGTTCTGCCGTTCTGCATGTGCCTGTGCTGCCATTACAGTCTGGAACATGCGTCTGGTGATACCAGCTGCTGCGCCCTGTACTGCAGGTGCATGTCTGCCAGAGGTCCTCCTACGAGCAGCACCAGCCACATGCCTGTGTGGCACATTACCAGTCATTACACTGGCAACATGGTGTGTAGTCACACCTTCTGTAGCCACCACACATTCCTGTTCAATGCCAACAGACGCTGACTGTCCTTCCTCTATGGGGCACGGTGATGTGGTATGTGTTGGCATCAGAACCGCATGGGATGAGGGGGACATAGGTGGGATGGTAACCAATGGCACAGATTCTGCCCCTGACAAAGCTGCCTGTACCTCATGCATATGGTCATCACCGCTAGTATCCGTGGGGGCACTAACATCAGATGGACCGCAGGAGGGTAACGCACCTACACCACCTGTGAATGCAAAGACATACTGTAAGGTACATTACACACTGACACACACACACACACACACACACACACACACACACACACACACACACACACACACACACACACACACACACACACACAGACACACACCCACAGACACACACAGACAGACACACACCCACAGACACACACACAGACAGACACACACCCACAGACACACACACAGACAGACACACCCACAGAAACACACAGACCCACACCCACAGACACACATAGACAGACACACACCCACAGACACACACACAGACAGACACACAGACAGACACACACACACAGACACACCATGCATGTGATATTTCAGATGGCATGCAGCATTCCTGCACTACAGCACAGGGAATGCAGCTCAGACATTAATAGTGTTAGTATGCATACCACCCTGGGGTGCAAACTACATCAAGCAGGTGTCATATCAGTAGGCATGCAGTACACACAATCATGGTAGTTTGCATGCATCACCGTGATACACCATGTGGCCACAAACAGGTTAACAGTACACATGGCTGACATTACCTTGACATGTAATCCGCTGACATGTGCAGTGACATGTATACATGTGTGACACAATGGTGTCCCACCACATGCACCGCATCATAATGGGCTTCACAGTGCAGTGTTGTGTGTACAGCCTACAGATAGAATGCTTGTTCAGCACATATGTATGTGCAGGTGTGGTTAGTGTGAGCCGTGTACATAGCTATACAGTGTGGAGTACTGGCACTGTGCCACTGCATGGCAACATGATGCATGTATGTTGATGTGCAATGCATAACATGGATGCATTGCAATGCCATGACTGCAACACAGTCATGCTGTTCCACAGCACATATATGGTAGACATCGGTGATGCCTCCGGTGGCTGCAGACAGGCATTCCGGTTGTCCGGTGTAACACATCAAATGTACAGGTGGTCCACTATGGCTATGATTGCACTATGTGTGGACAATGTGCAACGGGGTCTATCCACATCAGGCGTACTGTGTGGCAACATGCCTGTGGCTATCACCCATGGCCATGTGTGAACGGGACTTGGACAATTGTGTGTGATGGGCATCTTGTACACATGTCTGTGGTGTCCCATGTGACATACACCCATACATGTCAGAGGTGTCACACTCCACAGGGCTATGCAGACAACAGTGTGGATGTTTGTTATGTCGAGTGTAGGTCATGTGATGGTGTGACAATATTGCAGACAGAACACCACCAGCTTGGGACATGTCAGGTGGCGTGTCATAATGTGTGCACACAATGTAGGGGCATATGTCACATTGGTGACACCTGTGTGCTGCCCAGATCACTGCTCACTGTGTGGTACTGTGTGCGTACAACGAATGTTGTTCCAATGCATACTACATATGCATCCATTGTAGAACACCTTCACCGTGGTATGCATAGCTGACTGCACATATCACATTGACAGGTACTGTGGTTTCATGCCGGTGTATAATAACGGTTGTATCTACTGCACACGGGTGGCATGTGTGTGTCTGGTGGTGCAACCTGTATAACGTGACTGGAACTAAACCCAGGTGTGCATGTTATACCTGGCCACATGGCAAATAACTCTACACTGTAACATGCCTGATACTGACAACAGTCTCACCTGTGACGGACCCATGTCTGTGCGACACGCCAGAGGTACCTGTATAGGGGTGACACAACAGTATAAACATTATCCATGACTGTATGACAGCCACAGTTCGCACTGTGCATGTGACATCATGTACCTGTGTGATAGCATATGGTATGCACACATCTGCATACACAACGTAGCATACTGTAGTATGCGGCTTGTGTGCCCATATACCTGGCATAGAAGTCTAAACCTCAAGATGCACGCACTCGAAACTCTCCTTAGCATGGAGAACATCGATATCTGTGCAGTAACAGAAACTGGGTTCAAGGCTCCCGAGAGCACCCCAGCACTACCAGGTTATACCTCATACCATGCTCTTCGGCCCCAAAACTTGGACCGAACCACAAAAGGAGGGGGAGTATCAATATTCGTCAAAGATACCCACACCTTCAGGTTGGTGGCACAGCACGAAGCATCAGAGACTATCCATGTGCAACTAACTGTGGGTAAAACTGCCTTCCAGTTTATAGCCTGCTACAGACCACCCTCCCAAACCCAGGAACCCCACTCGGCCTTCCTGAGAGCACTGGAAAATATGAAGGTCTCTCCAAACACCATTATATTGGGCGACTTCAACTACCCAAACATAGACTGGGAGCATTACTCTAGCTCCAACACCCTAGCCCAAAGGTTCCTAGCATTTATAAACTCAAATGCTATGTAACAACTTGTTACCACTCCCACAAGAGGGGAAAACATACTGGACCTGATCATCACCAACATGGGGACTCTATGCTCCAGACCAGAAGTGTATCCCTCATTGGTAAGATCAGACCATAAACTAATCTCACTGGATATTCACATCCCGACTCCATCCCCTGCCCTGAAAACCACAGTGAAAAACTTCTCTAAAGCAAATTTCACACTCCTCAAAACCGAGGTGGAATCCTTCAAAGCCCCTGGGCCTGTGGAACATACGGCCCAGACCACAGAATCCTTTATAAACGCATTCTATGAACACCTTCAGGAATGCATGGATCATGCAATCCCAAATAAAACCAAGTCCCAATCCTCCAAAGGCAGACGTCCTGTCTGGTGGACCCCAGCCATAAACAAACTATACAATAGAAGGAGGAAGCTACTACATGATAAAGCAAAATCCCAAAAAGAGAAGGCATCTCTGATCAGTATTAGCAAAAAACTACGGGCACTCATAAAATCGTCTAAGGCCAGCTTTGAGAGAAAAATTGCACAGGATACTAAGGATAATCACAAGGCTTTCTTTAGTTATGTTAGGAACCTGGGTGAGAATTCCCAGATATGCTCAGAATTAGTTCAAAATGACAAAAAATACATCAAACCCACAGACATTGCCAACATCCTAGTTGACAGGTTCAGTGCAAACTTCTCCCCACCAAAAGGGCAAATATCTATCCCAGCAGAGTGCTCTCCCCCTGACATCTCAGATGCTCAGGTAAGAGCTGCCCTCTCCAAAGCAAAAAACACAGCAACAATGGGACCAGTCGGTCCAGGGCCGCGCCCTACATGAACTCCAAGAAGAGCTAAACCCAAACATAAAACTACTGTTCAATCTCAGCCTTACTACAGGATATGTACCCAAAGAGTGGTGTACAGCAACAGTGGTCCCTCTCACAAAGGTGGTGCCTCAACAGATCCTGAAACTATCACCCCATAAGCCTGACTTGCTTGGTCTGCAAAGCTATGGAAAGGATCATCATGGACCTCATAAATAAAAGATATTGGGGACCTACAGACACTGGCTCCCACCCAGTTTGGCTTTGTTAAGGGCAGATTCTGCCTCTTAAACCTGGTTGATTTCTTTGAAACAGTCACTAAGGCCATTGATCTAGGGAAGGTGGTCCACACAGCCTACCTGGACCTCATAAAAAGTTTCTTCAATACAATACCACCACTTGGCATTATAGATAAGTTTCTCTCACCAGCTTAAATATAAACCTCTATGTCACTAGATGGGTTGCAAACTGGCTCAAGGACAGAACCCACATGGTTAGAATTGCTGGAACCATGTCAGACTCCAAACCAGTTACAAGTGGGGTCCCACAAGGCTCAGTCCTGGGACCTCTCTTAATTCGGTATATATATTTCGGAGGTACAGGCCAACATGGAAGGACTGTGGCTGACCAAGTTTGCAGATGACTGCAAAGTGGGCCATAATCGCACACTCCAACCGACACAAGCATCCTCCAAAAGGGCCTCATAGAAACAGACAACTGGTGCCCAGAGCCATGGCTCTCAAGCTGAATGCCAAAAGTGTATAGTCATCCCCTTTGGCAAAAACAGTGCCTACAAATTACCACATAGGTGGTAATCCATTAAGTACAGAAGAAGTAATTAGGACCTGGGGACCCAAGTTAATAGCAGGCAATCTTCTCATTTGACAACCACGTACAAAGTGGTTAGAAAACATTTTATATAGCCCACACCCCTAATCATGAAGCGATTCACATCTAGATCAGGGAGGTCATGCATTCGTGCCTCTTTACTCATCCCTCATCAGGCCCATAATTGAGTACAATGCCCCTTTTGGGATGTACCTACCAGACACCTGCAGCAACTGAAAGACCCCAAAAGTACCTCACCAAGAGGATCAAAGGGCTCAAACAGATGCCATATGCTGCCCGGTTAAAGAAACTCCAGCTCTACTT
>NC_056727.1:1182541252-1182640549 GCF_019279795.1 Protopterus annectens
AGGCTCTGTGGTTCGCAGAATGGACACCTGCAGCTGTAATATAAATAAAGTAATATTGGAATACACATCTCCATAATATCAGCTAGGTTAATTTCTTACATACATAATTAGATGTAACTTACTCAGTAGTGGGGCGTTGGGCATTTGCCGGGCCTCCTGGATCGAAAGGTTCAGTTGGTCCTGCTTCCGTCTCTTCAGGTCCCACGCCTCAGCCCTATATGCTCCCCACAGGACCTGGCCCTGCATGAGTTGGGCCTCATGATTGTGGACAAGGAGCCAAACCATATATTTGGACTCTTCAACGCCCCACCTCTGTGCTCGAAAGCAACTACCCTCACCTACTCCTGACATTCTGGCTGCAAGTTAGTTCTACAATCGGTTATGCTGTGTATTCCCGCCTATGGGGCTTATATATGCCGTTTTTCCCGCACTTATCTGTGATTGGCCATTTTGGAATTGTATCAGCTTCACAAAACCTGCTTTGTCCTGCTCCTCTTTCTATTCATTCCTACATATTTGCAATTACTGCATTTCTAAGTACAGCTGTCATGGCTTAGTGGTTCAGTACTTTGACTATGGTGCATGGTATCCTGGGTTCAAGCCTGGCCACTGCTTTTTATATTTTATGACTGTCTACACAGGCTAGGATGTGTGTCTGTATAAAGGCAGTTTTGTTACAGCTTGCTCAACGTTGCCCGTCGGTTAGCTTGTTGGCGCGGTGCGCAGCTCCACGCAAACGGGTTACGCTGGTTTGCGCTTCATTTGGCTGTCAGCATGCATATTATGCTCAGCTAGGGGCACACAGTTTCAGTGTACTAAACCACTGCTCACCTACGGGCACACATTCTACACCTGTTAAACCACTGCTCACCTATGGGCAGATGCACTCAACTTGTTAGACTGTAGCTCAGCTATAGGCACATCTGGCATCTTTTATTACTTTATCTCACATTTCTTCAAAATAAATGGCCCATTTCATTACATTTTACATAAACTATAAGTTTATATGTGTACATATATGTCAGGGACTTGTTTCGTGCTTATTTCACTAAAAATAAAAATTGATGTTGTGGGGTCTCGAACCATGACTGCCTGCTTTTCAGCCGATGTGTCTACCGCTACGCTATTGCTTTTTGGCTTACTTTGCATAGTTAGTTCTTATATGCTTTTCCACTTACTGCTAACTGTGGCTAAGCTACTCGCACGCCCGCGCACACGAGTGCACTCACGGGCAAACATCTTTACAATTTAAAAAATATAAGATGTTCATTTATATATTTTATGTTCATAGTCTGTAGGGGCATGTGTTGTGTTGTATTTATTCACATTTCCATGGACTCTGTCGTGGGGGTTTACTTTCGGCACTTTTACTCTTCTGGGGGCGTGTCTGTTTGCAGGGCTCGGCCTACGGACATGTCCCCTACTGTCTTCCATGGACCGTGTAAACTTTAGGTGTGATTCAGCATGCCCTCATGCATATGCATGACATGCTGACGTCACACCGTTTAACTGCAGCCTCCGTGTAAGCCTTGTAACTCTTACACGGAGGCTTCGTGAATCCTGCCCCTAGTCTTTATAAAGAGAAGATGCTATTTGTCGCCCTAGATATTGTTGATCATTTTGGTTCCATCCCCTACGATACAGACTTACAATGGTTGGAGGATTCTGTGAGAGAAAATGGTCATCTTAACCATAAAGATTTTACCAATTGCCTGTTATTAATGGAAATAATACTCAAGAATAACTATATGTATTATAAAGGTGAGTTTTACAAGCAGAATAAAGGGGTGGCAATGGGGGCTAAATTTGCGCTGACCTATGCTAATATTATTTTGACTTGGTGGGATACTAAATTTGTTTTTAATGGTGAATTTAGTAGTTGTTGGTCCTTATACAAGTGTTTTTGGACAATAGTTATATTTTCTGGACAGACAGAATGGATAGATTCCTAGATTTTTTGACCTATTTAAAAGGTACTACCAGTTTCTTGGATTTTACCTCTAATATTAACTACCAGGTATTAACTTAATTAGATGTTTCTTTTTTTAAGGGGAATGGTAATTTTTCTTTTAAGGTACATAGAAAAAGTACCTTTTCAAACTCTTACCTTCATTACACTAGTGGACATCAATTTTCACAAAAGAGATTATGGTACTCAATGCCAGGAGTTTAAATCTCAAAATGCACACACTCGAAGCACTCCTCAGTATGGAGAACATTGACATCTGTGCAGTAACTGAAACCTGGTTCAAGACTCCACAGAGCACCCCAGCACTACTGGGTTACAACTCCCAACACACATTTCAGCCACAGAACATGGACCAAAACACAAAAGGAGGGCTATATACATATTCATCAAGGATACCTACACCTCCAGGTTAGTGGTGCAGCATGATACCTCTGAGATCATCCATGAGCAACTAACATCAGACAAATCTGCAATGCAAATTGTGGCCTGCTACAGATCACCCTCCATGACCCAGGACCACCACTCCACCTTTCTAGAGACACTGAAAAACATAAAGGTCCTACCAAACACCCTGATATTGGGCAATTTCAATTACCCTACCCTTAACTATGAAATATACTCAAGTACAAACTCCCAGGTCCAGCGCTTCCTGGAATTTATCAACTCAAATGCACTGGATCAGCTGGTAAACTCCCCTACCAGAGGTGAAAACATATTGGACCTGGTCTTCACCAACATGGGCGACAGGTGTTCCACACCGGAGGTCAACCCGTCACAGGTTAGAGCAGACCATAAACTAATCACTTTGAATGTCCACACCACACCACCACCACCTCCAACCAAGGAAACCACAGTGAAAAACTTTTCTATAGCAAACCTCACCTTACTTAAGACAGAGGTGGTAAGTTTCACAGCCCCCACCCTAAAGGATAACAGTGTCCAAGATGCAGGAACCTTTACAAATGCACTCTACGAGCACCTACAAGGATGCATGGATCATGCCATCCCTAGCAAAACCAATAATCACTCCCAAAAGAGAAGGAAACCAGTCTGGTGGACCCCTGCCATAAACAGGCTATACAATAGAAGGAGGAAATTAGTTCAGAAAAAAGCAAATCCCATGAAGGAAAGACATCCCTGATCAGTATCAGTAAGAAACTAAGGTTCCTCATAAAATCCTCCAAAGCTAACTTCAAAAGAAAAATAGCCAAGGATTCAAAAGGTAATCACAATGACTTCTTTAGCTATGTCAAGAATCTAAGGGGCAACTCACAGACATGCTCTGAGCTAGTACAAAATAGCACAAAATATACTGAATCCACTGATATTGCCAACATCCTGGCAGATAGATTCAATGCACACTTCACCCCCCTCTCACCCCCAAAAGGGCCCACAACAATATCAGAAAAGTGTAGTGTCCCGGAAATCACAGACACACAGGTGAAAACAGCCCTTTCAAAAACCAAATGCACAGCATCAATGGGGCCAGATGGTGTCCCAGGCTGTGTCTTGCACAAACTACAGAACAAACTAACCCATCACCTAAACACGCTGTTCACCCTCTGCCTCTCCACAGGCTACATGCCCATAGAAGGGTGCACAGCAATGGTTATTCCACTCCACAAAGGAGGGGCCACAAATGACCCTGGTAACTATCACCCCATAAGCCTGACTAGCCTGGTCTGCAAGGCTATGGAGTGCATCATCATGGAACTCATTAACAAAGACATTGGGAACCTCCAAACACTTGACCCGGCCCAGTCTGGCTTTGTTAAGGGCAGATCATGCCTACTAAACCTGGTTGACTTCTTTGAGACAGTCACCAAGGCCGTAGATGATGGGAAGGTAGTTCACACAGCCTACCTTGACCTCGCCAAGGCTTTTGACACCATTCCCAACTCGGGAATTATAGAAAAACTCACCAGCCTGAACATAAACCCCTACGTCACGAGATGGTTTGCCAACTGGCTTACAGACATAACTCACACGGTAAGAATAGTGGGCTCCAGGTCCAACTCTAAACCAGTCACAAGTGGTGTCCCACAAGGCTCAGTCCTGGGACCCCTACTGTTCGGCATATACATCTCAGAAGTACAGGCAAACACAGGAGGACTATGGCTAAGCAAGTTCTCCAATGATTGCAAACTGAGAACCATAATTGACTCACCGGCTGACACAGACATTCTCCAAAAGGGCCTTACTGAGACAGACACCTGGTGTCAAAGTCATGGTCTCAAGCTAAATACCAAAAAATGCATAGTCATCCCGTTTGGGAAAAAACAAAATACCCATGTATTGCCACATAGATGGCAGCCCCCTTAATACAGAAGGGGTAATAAGAGATCTGGGGACCCAGGTAGATAGTAATCTCTGCTTTGACAACCATATTGCCAAAGTAGTTAAGAAATCCTTCTATGTAGCCCATCTAATTACTAAAGGGTTCGCATCTAGAAATAAAGAGGTTATAGTGTTCCTCTATTCATCACTCATCAGACCCATCATAGAGTACAATACCCCATTTGGGATGTACCTCACAAGACACTTCCAACAGCTGGAAAGACCACAAAAATACCTCACCAAGAGGATTACTGGCCTCAAACATATGTCCTATGCAGCACGACTGGAAAAACTTCAGCTGTATTCAGTGGCATACCGCTTACTCAGAGGTGATCTCTGCCTGACTTACAAAGCCATGTCCAACTCAGAATTGATGGACATGCTCCACCTAAAGAAATCCAAGTCACTGCGAGCCACTTACTCAAGTGAGCTAAACCTCACTACAACAATAAATAGAACATGCTGGAGGGATAGATTCCTGTCACAGAGACTCCCCATGCTTTGGAACAAAATTCTTAACTACATTAGGCAGAGCCCCTCACTAACACTCTTCAAGAGAAACCTTGACAAGTGGATGGGTAACAGAAAATACACCCCTGGGATCACTTCATTGGCCCTTCTTGACAGAGGCTCAGTTAATTAATCAATGGGGCAGCAAAAGCTGACACACTCTGGCTAGGTTTATAAATGCCCTCAGGCAGATAGCCTAGTACCTACCTATGAACCTATAAAAGGTCAATTAGTAAGGATTAGTCGTATGACATTCTTCAATAAGGATTTCAAGACAGAATGTTGTTTTGTTGGGGACATGGTCAAGGAAAGGGGATATCCCGATTGTTTAATTCAAGAAGTTACCTCAGAAGTTTCTGAAGGTAGAAAGAACAGATTTGCCCCAATACTTGGAAAGGACCAACCCATGCTCATCCACTCAGAGACTACCAGTAATACAGATTTTTCTATGGACTGGGACGATGCTTACATCATGGATTTTACAGGTGATACAGGGATTATCAGGTGTGTCATTAATAAGGAATGGGATGGATTTAAGGATTTTTCAGATCTGGACATTTTATTTAAACAACCTTTAAAATTCACATATAGAAAAGAAACATCAAGGATTTATTTGAGTTTGGATGTGGGTATGTTTCACAAGGTAATCATAGGAAGGTAGGCACTTTTAAATGTGTTTCGTGTTCCCAGTGCCCCTACATATATAATGGATCTTCTATAGAAATTGTTTGCAGGGATCGAAATATTAAGAGTAACTGCTTTTCAAATTGCAATACTAGCGGTTTGGTTTTCTTGGCCCTATGTAAGCAATGTAATTCATTCTATATAGGCAAGACAGAAAGTAATTTAAGATGAGAATTTATGAGCATCTTTATGAAATTTGGAAAGAAAACATAAGTAATGCTCTGTTCCGTCATAAAGAAGTGTGTCCACAAGCATCATTTTCATTTTTTGTATTGGAAGTTGTGCTTAAAGAAATTAGAGGGGACATGTGGGAGGCCAAACTCGAATATTGAGAGCTTTATTGGCAGATTGTACTGGATGCCGCAAGAAATCCAGGCCTGAGTGACATGCTTTCCATTCTTCCAGTTCTTAAATTAAGAGCTGCCAAACTTTAATTTGCCATATGGTGATTCATATGGTAGTAAATTTTTTTTTAAATTACTGTCATTCATCCAATCTTTTATTTATTTATTTGTTTCAAATTGTCAACCAAGGAAATAATATATATTAAATACATAAAATGTAGTTTTATTATAATAACTTATTTTTTAGCATTTACATTATTTATTATTTTTTTTATATATATGTGATTTGCTACATGGCCACTAGATGGTAGCAAAACATTCATTAATCCACTGTTATTCATGTATTAATTCATTAGTCATTCAATTGTTTTAAAATGTTTTAATCAAGCATTTATTATAAATCAAGTATACAAACTGTGGTTTCATTATAATAATTCATTTGTTAGTATTTATATTTTTCATTCATTTATATACAAGTGATTTCAAAGGACTGATTTTTTTAAATCTTGTTATGTAATTTGATTGGTTTTAAATTAATTATTTCTAGACAGAGTTTGGTTCTAGATTTTTAACCATACATAAAAGCTTGTACTGCTTAGCCAGGGGTATTTGCATCTGATGAAGTTTGTACAAAAACGTACTATTACTTGTTACAGCGCTAATGTGTTTTGGCGTTTTTTATTCTACATGTTACAAGTTTTCATTTTGGTTGTCGTGGTATAATAAATTGTGCATCCTTATTTCGGACTGGGATCCTTATTTGGATCTCATTAGTGAACCTTTGACTGTGTTCCTAGTCAGATATATCCCCTGACATGTAATAGACCCCTGTAGTTATGTACCTGTAGGTGTTACAGCTTGGCCCATACTGTCCCATGCGGATAGCTTGAGAGGTATGTATGTGCTATAGAAGCTATAGGGCAATCGTATACATAAAGTAAGGGCAGACGTGTAGAGTCTATAAGAGTAGTGTTTCAAACAATATAGCCTTAGTATTAATGGACTGTATTTCTCTCCCCCCACTCTTTATCCGCATCATTATTTATTATTGTTATACATCGGTTATGGTTTACTATTAACATCTATTGTTATTTATTTATCTGTATTTATTTATATTTGTTTACTGGGAAGTTCCAACTAGACACAGCTCCTTTTTCAGTGGAAGCCCATGGAGAAAAGCTCCACATAGCAGTAAATAAGAAAAGTACAATAGTAGTTGCATTACAGTAATAAAGAAGACCACATATGATACACAGAACAATTAGTTACATTAGTTGAATAGACAATATAAAGAACCAATGTTGGATTTACATTGAAATAGTAGACTTAGCATTATCTGGCTAGAGATCAGGGGTCTGACTAGGAATTAAATTGGCAGGAAGTACTAAGATCAGACATATTCTGTACCAGGCTAGTAGGACCTCAGTCATGCATACATTGTTGAGGAAAAGAGTTCAAGCAGGCAATAGTTGGGAGGCATGAGGCAGGGTGAGGTGGGGTGGGAGGAATGAAGAGAGGAAGATGGAGAGATTAGTCGGGATTGGAACAAGGACAGAGCCAGTGTATTTTTAGGTGAGATTTAACTGCAGTCTTGAATTGACTGCTAGAAGGTAGTGTGGTTATAGAGGAGGGGAGGCTGTTCCATAGTCTGGATGTGGCACAGGAGAATAAGAGCATCACCTGCTAAGTTTTTGGCTTTGGTGATGAGAAGTAGATTTTTGATGCTGGAGCATAGAGGTCTAGCAGACTAGTAGGGTTGGAGGAGGTTTTGAAGGGATGGAAATTTAAGAGGATGGTTTACTAGTTTGTGGGCAAGTGAGAGTTGATTCAGGTGAAGAAGGTGAGGGAGTTCAGGCCAATCAAGTTCCCTAAAAGTGGTGGCAGTTATAGGATGCACCAGTAGCACATTTTGCAGTTTTATTGTAGCAAACCTCAAGCTTGTTTAGGTCTGCCTGCCTAAGGTTGGTAAGTATAGGCGAGGCATATCGTAAGGTGGAGATTAGTTGGGAATTGGCAACAGAAATTCTGGCTGTCTTGTTGAGGTATTGTTTGTTTCTATACAGTGCACTGAACGTTTTGTGTACTTTTTTATGGTAAGAGATATGTGGGTGTCAGATCTGAGATTGTTGTCAATCTCGACACCCAGTAGTTTGGTATGATCTACTGGGGAGATGACAGTATTGTCTTTGGCTAAAATATTGTAGTGAGAGATTTGGATAGGTTTGGAGGGTTGGAAGATGAGGAGTTTTGTTTTGCTTGGATTGAGAAGTAGTTGAGCATTGGATAGCCAGCTTTCAACAGATGAAAATGATTCCTGTGTGATCTTTTGGAGTTCAAGTATTGTTGGGGCAGTGCAGATAAGGGTGGAGTCATCTGCATACTGTATAAGAGTAGTATGCTTAGTGGTGGCATGTAGATTAGTGGTGAAAAGGGAGAATAGTAGGGGGCCAAGGATGGAGCCTTGGGGGACACTGAGTGTAACAAAAAGTTGAAGAGATAGGTTGTCTTAACAGAAAACTGTTTTTTGGCAATCAGTTAGATAGCTGTGGAACCAATCAGTAGCTGATTGGGAAAAGGGTAGGTTAGTGAGGACAGAGATTAGTATTTTGTGTGAGACCATGTCAAAAGCCTTTGATAGGTCCAGAACCACAGCAGTGGAGAACATGCCATTGTTTTTATGATGAAGGATAGTGTTGATGAAAAAGAGCAAAGCGGTAGTTGTGCTGTGATAAGCCCTGAAGCCATGTTGGGTGCTGGAGAAGAGGTTATTAGCTATGCGATAGTCTAAGACTCGAGAGTTAATGCTTTTCTCGAGTATTTTGGAAAGTGGCAAAAGGATAGTGATGGGATGGTAATTGAAAAGTTCAGTGGAGGAGCCACCTTTATGGAGGAGAATGATGTTTGATATTTTCCACAGAGTGGGGACATAGCTTTCTGATGTGGAATAGTTACTTAAGATGGAAACTGGATATGCTAGGGCATCAGCTGCTATTTTTAGGTATTCTGAGGGGAGATTGTCAGCTGCTAGTTTTGTGGGCTTAAGCTTTGACAGAAGTCTCTTTTTATAGGAGATGTGTACTAAGGTGAAGGAAAAAGTGGGGGGCAGAGTATTTAGTTTGGGTGTGGGTTGGTGGGTGGAGGTCTGTGCTGTTTGGCTAAAGGTAGAATGGTTTCAGTGAAGTGTTTATTGAACGAGTCAACAATACTGCTGGAGGAGGGGATAATGGCAGGTGGTGGGGTGTCTACTTTACCAGGGTGAAGGATGGAGTTTATTATGGACCAGACCTACTTAGGGTTGTGGTGGGAGGAGTTTAGGGTGGACTGATAGTATAGGGTTTTATCAATTTTTATTTGCTTTTTGGCCTTATTGTGCAACTCAAGAAAATATTGCCTAGAGGAGGGTTTTTTGATTGATGCCAGTGTTTCCAAGCCTTATCTCTGAGTTTCATTAGTACCCTGGTGCTTTTTGTAGCCAGGGGAGTTCTGAGTTCTGACTCTAGCATTTATTATGGGGGCATGGGTGTTTATGATGTTTAAGAAGGTGCTACTGAAGAAGTGGACAGCTTCATCTAGATTGAGGTATTTTAGTGGAGTCCAGTTGCATTTTTGGAGGGATGAAATAAACTAGTGAGGGTTAAAGTTTGCCTTGTTTTGGATTTGTCTATGGATGATGGGCTTACCACTGGTTAAGTGGTGTCTTAGGAGAAATGTTGGGGAATGGTCACTGAGGCTGTCAGGTATAGAGCCATCTATGTAAGTGTAAAGATTTTTTTGTTAACTAGTATCCAGTCAAGAATAGTATGATTGTTAGGATTTTTATTTATATGGGTAGGTGATTGTATTAGTTGAGTGAAGCCATGTATGTTTAGGTGGTGTACTGGGTGATTGTTACTACAATATAGCCAGTTGATATTAAAGTCACTGAGGATTATGGTTTCATGGGGTAGAGAATGGTTGGCCCAGTTCAAGAGGTTTTCTAGGGGAAGTATGTTTTGACCAGGTGGGAAGTAGCACCCTAGGATATTGATTGTTTTATTTGGATTTGGTTTGAGATTGGCATATAGAATTTCTTCGTTTGCAATCTGTGAGGCAGATTTATTGAGAAATTGGATGTTGAGGTGGTGTTTTAACATTAGTGCTACTCCACCCCCCCTTCTTGGATAGTCTGTCAACATGGAGGATGTTGTAGCCAGTAGAGATTATTTCCTCACTTTTGATGTGTGGTTTGAGCCAGGTTTCAGTTAAGATGAGAATGTCAGGGGAGTATAAGGTTATGTTGGCATGTAGGTCTTGGGTTTTATTAGATATACTTCTGATGTTTAGACACATGATGAGGAGGACAGATGGCTTTTTGTTAGATGTTAGTAGTGAGATGGGGCAGGTTTTTGGGGTAGTGATGGGGGTGGGGTTGGTGATGGTGGGTCTAGGGTTTGGGTGGACATCTCCACTGAGGACTAGTTTACACAGGGTAATGAACATTAGTTTTATAAAGCTAGTAAATATCCTGTCATATTTTAGGGATGGAGAGTTTGATGGTAGGGGAAATGTAATTAGTGTATGGGTGTAGGAAGGAGGTTGGAATGAGAGTGCAGTGAAGGTGGTTGTGGATGATTATTGTGGAGTTTTGGCAGGATGTGAGGTGTACGAGAAGAGTGCAAGTAAGGAGTATAATAACCTTAGGTAGTACCATGATTGTTAGGTAAGAAGTGTGTTTAGAATAAATGTAGACGTTGCAGGGATGGGTGAAATTTGGAGGCAGGGTAGGGCACAAAGTGAGCCCATGAATAGCACAGGTGAATAGAGTGGGGTCTAAACCCCCAAACTATGGCTCACTAAGGTGAGCAATTATCCAGCTAGTAGTATCTGTATCTTACTTTTTTATTTTTAGCAAAGATTTCTGGTATGGAAGGGTTGGAAGTATGGAGGGAGGGGGATTTAAGAAGAGGGAAATAAAGAATATATCAGTGCTGGCCAGATGGAGTGCACACTCCCTTTAATTAGCAGAAAACACCAGATGTAACCCATACACTTAGTTTTTAGTTTTAGTTTATACCACTGAACTGGGAGCCTGTGGCAGTAGTAGTCTGCACGTCTTGGTTGGGTGGGGGGGGGGGTCAGTCAGTTGCAGAGGGAAACTGTTAGGGAGAAAAATAGGGTAAAGTAGTTAGGTTCATAGGTTCATATGTGTATACTAGACTAACGACCACAAGGGCCTTTTTAAGCCTAGCCATGCATACCAAATCTCTGAAAACTTCTGGTACCCTTGATAAGTGTAAGCAGGGGCTTGGAAGATGAAACATTTGCAACCTGGGGCCTGGGAGATGAACCATTTAGAAGGTGGGGTCTGACAATGCCTTGTATGCAAGGCATAGATCTCTCCTCAACAGCCTGTACGTGACAGAATACAAGGATAGGGCCTTAAGGCATAGGACATGTTACTTCCAGCCTGTATTCATTCACTGAGGAACCTCTGTGGATGTTCCAATTGTTGTATGTGCCTGGTTACTTACATACCAAAGAGAGCATTGTACTCATAGGTTCATAGGTTCATAGGTAGGTACTAGGCTGTCGGCCCTGGGGCCTATACAACCCCAGCCAAAAAGGTACCCTGGCTTTTGCCACCCAAGAAAATTATTTTCCTGTGCCACTGTCGAGCAAAGCCACAGAGGTGATCCCTTTGGTGAATTTCCTATTTCCCATCCAATCATCAAGATTTTTCTTGAAGAGTGCTAATGAGGAGCTTTGTTTGATATAGATAGGTAGTTTATTCCAGAGTATGGGAAGTGTCTGGGACAGGAATATATCCCTCTGGCATGTTCTGTTTATTGTGGCGACAAGGTTTAGATCCCTACAGTGAGTAGCTCAAAGGGATTGGGATTTCTTTAAGTGGAGCATGTCTAACAGCTCTGGGTTTCACATAGCTTTGTATGTTCGGCAGAGATCACCTCTGAGTAGGTGATATGCGACGGAGTAAAGCTGGAGTTTTTTGAGACGGTCTGCATAGGACATCTGTTTGAGGCTGGTAATCCACTTTGTGAGGTATTTCTGCAGCCTTTCCAGTTGATGTAGATGTCTTGTGAGGTACATACCAAAAGAGGCGTTGTACTCTATAATGGGTCTAATGAGTGATGAGTAGAGGGGAACAATGACCTCTTTTTTCTGGATGAGAAATCTTTTGTGATGAGGTGTGCCACGTAGAAGGATTTCCTGACTACTGTGGCGATGTGATTATCAAAGGAGATACTACTGCCCACCTGTGTCCCAAGGTCTCTTCATAGTTTCATAGTTTCATAGTTTAGTACTAGGCTATCTGCCATGGGGCATTTGTAAGCCTAGCCATAGTGATGTGGCTTTCGCCACCCCATGAAATGGTACAAAAAATGCACAGAATAGATTTAGAATACTGTGCCTCTGTCTAGTAGTGACACAATGAAGGTCCCCTTATATAATAGAATTAGTTTACTGTGCTCCTGTCTAGTAGTGACACAGATGTGACCCTTGGGGTAAACTTACGATCTCCCATCCACTCATCAAGATTTCTCTTGAAGAGAGTCAGTGAGGGTCTCTGCTGAACATGAACTGGGATCTTGTTCCAAAGCATGGGAAGCCTCTGGGTTATGAATCTATCCCTCCAGCATGTCCTATTCATACTTGTGCTGAGGTTTAAGTCTTTAGCTCTCGTGGTCCTGATGGATTTGGATTTTTTGAGGTGGAGCATGTCCATCAGTTCCTGATTGGACATGGCCTTGTACGTCAGGCAGAGATCACCTCTGAGCAGGCGGTATGCTACTGAATACAGCTGGAGTTTCTTTAGTCTGGCAGAATAAGACATATGTTGGAGACCCTTGATCCTCTTGGTGAGGTACTTTTGTGGTTTCTCCAGCTGTTGCAAATGCCAGGTGAGGTACATACCAAATGGGGCATTGTACTCAATCATGGGTCTGATGAGGGTGAAGTATAGGGGTACAATGACATCCTTGGATCTGGATGTGAATCCCTTCATGATGAGGTGTGCAAGGTAGAATGTTTTTCTAACCACTTTGGCAACGTGGGTGTCAAATGAGAGGTCGCTGTCGACTTGGTTCCCTAGGTCTCTGATTACTTTTTCTGTACTCAGTGGGTTGCTGTCTATGTGATAATTTGTGGGTACTTTGTTTTTCCCAAAGCGGATGACTATACATTTTTTGGCATTTAGTTTAAGGCCGTGACTCCGGCACCGGTTGTCCATTTCTGTGAGGCCTTTTTGTAGGATGTATGTGTCCGCTGGTGTATCGACTATGGCACCTAGTTTACAGTCATCTGCAAACTTTGTCAGCCACAACCCTCCCATGTTTGCTTTAACATCTGAGAAATAAATGCCGAACAAGAGGGGTCCCAAGACAGATCCCTGTGGGACACCACTTGTGACTGGCTTTGAGTCTGACATTGTTCCTGCGATTTTAACTTTATGGGTTCTGTCCTTTAGCCAGTTTGCAACCCATCTAGTGGCATAAGGGTTTACGTTTAAGCTGTTGAGCTTATCTATGATGCCTGAGTGGGGTATTGTGTCGAAGGCCTTAGCCAAGTCCAGGTAGGCTGTATGGACTGCTTTGCCCTCATCAATGGCTCTAGTGACTGTTTCGAAAAAGTCAACCAGGTTCAAAAGGCAGGATCTGCCCTTTACAAAGCTGAACTGGGTGGGGTCAAGTGTCTGTAGGTCCCCTATGTCTCTGTTTATGAGTTCCATAATGATTCTTTCCATAGCTTTGCAGACCAGGCTGGTTAAGCTTATGGGGCGGTAGTTCCCAGGGTCTGTAGAGGTACCCACTTTGTGGAGTGGGACCACCGTTGCTGTACGCCAGTGATCAGGTACATATCCTGTAGTAAGGCTAAGGTTAAATAGCATTTTTATGTGCGGGTCCCATTGATGCTGTGTTTTTTGCTTTGTTGAGGGCGGTTCTCACTTGGACATCTGAGATGACAGGGAGATTACATTCAGCTGGGATAATCTCTTATCACACTTTCGGTGTTAAGTATACTACCGCCTATGTTGTAGTTCATGGGTACAGAGTTTTTACCAAAGGGGAAGACAATGCAGCTTTTGGCATTGAACTTGAGGCCATGGCTTTGACACCAGGCATCTGTCTCAGTGAGGCCCTTTTGTAGGATGTCCACATCATTAGGAGTTTCGATTATGGCTTCTAGTTTGCAGTCATCTGCGAACTTCGTTAGCCAAAGACCTTCTGTGTTAGCCTGTACTTCAGAGAAGTAGGTACCAAACAGGAGAGGACCCATGACTGAACCCTGTGGTACTCCACTTGTCACTGGTCTGAAGTCGGATTTGTAGTCTGCTACTTTCACAGTGTGGGTTCTGTCAGTGAGCCAGTTGGCAACCCATCTTGTGACATAGGGATTTATACCTAGTTTAGTGAGTTTATCTATAATTCCAGAGTGTCAACCTCTGAAACTAGCGTTCGGAACAAGTAATGAAAAAAGTTAGCCAGCGAGACCTGAACGCAAACTCGCTACCACTCGTAACAATGTTGCCAACAGCAATTATATGAATCCAACACCACAATATAATAAAAAACAGATTTAATATAAGAAGGTTAAGCGCTTTCACTTGCAGATAGCGAGCTTCATCAGAACAATGATACAGCAAGTAAAAAACATTTAAATAACCAATTTTGGCGCCAAAAAAAGTCTTAAAGCTGTATACATTATATATCTTACCTATCCACATTTATATTCATTTAATTTACTATTATAATAAAAATGAGAAATGCATATGGTGTTTAAATACCAGCGAATTAACTATTTCATACATTCTATTAAGTTAAAAAAACATAAAATGTGTATAATTATGAAAAATTGCGAAATTAAGAATAATTAAATAAATTCTCCGTAGTAAATACTTTAACTGTCTAACTCCAATATGGGTTTGACAGAAATAAATTCATTTAGTCCTGGGGGTGTCATAGCGTCAGTTAACAATTGCCACCAAAACTCTCTATAAGCTAAAAATTTCTTGATGTTACCACCTCTGGGATTCATTGTAACAATTTCTAGTATACCAAATTTAAAATAATGTTCATCACCCTGATTCATTATATGCTTGTAAAGTGCGTTTTTTGTGTCCTTGGTCCTAATACTGTACAAATGTGAATAAATTATTTTTTTAAATTTTCTCTCAGTCTTTCCTATATAATAGGATGGACATGACATACATTTAGCAAGGTAAACAAGCATACTGGTATTACAATTACCATGTTTGAAATTAATTTTAGTTTTGTTAATGTTATTCAAAATAATATATTTCTCCTCATTTATCACAAAGCATTGATGGCATGCCCCACATTTGACAGTGTGTCCAAATTCCTTCCTCAAACCTTTGGTACCATGTTCAAGTAGTTCTTTTAAATTACTACCCATTTTATATACAAAAGAAGGTTTAGATCCTAAAATATCAGTTATTTCTTGGTCTGTTAAAAAAATGTGCCAATTCCTATTCATAATGGCTTTAATTTGATTACTGTAGGGGCCAAATTCAACAATACAAGCTCTGTTATATATATTTTTTTCATTCTTAATGATAATTTTGTTTGTCAGTTCCAAGTTTTGTTTCTTATTCAAACCCAAAAGGGGTATGTATTTCTTCCCCCATTCACTTATGACATATGAATTAACGTCCTCCATCATAGCATGACTGTAACCACGTTCCTTAAATAAATTATTAATGTATTTTACCTCATCTAACATGTCAGTGTAATTTGATGTCATTTTTATTGGGTTTGGTAATAGACACTGTACTTAAACCAATATATGCTGAAATCAAACATTTAGCAAAGGATTCATGGGAGTTTTTGATGAACTTCCCGGTGAATTTAGAAAGGGAAGGGTTATTGTTTACTTCTATCGATGTGATTGATTTGTTCACATGTATTCCGCTTAATCAAGGAATAGAGGCTTTTACTAACAGTATAAGAAAATATACTAAACATAGTTGGGATAGGACCTGCCTAATTGTTGAATTAATGAGCTTAGTACGTGAAAACAACTTCATTTATTATGAAGGAGAGATATTTAGACAGACTAAAGGTGTAGCTATGGGGGCAGCATGTGCACCCATCTACGCCAATCTGGTAATGTTGGATTGGGAGGAGGAAAAAATCTTTAAAAGTGAACATATAGTTAACATAAAATATTATTCACGATTCCTGGATGATATTTACATCTTATGGAAGGGGGACTCTAACTCTTTTTTACATTTTGTAGATTATCTTAATAGTAGTAGTGATTTTTTAAAATTCACCACTGAATACAATAACACAGGTGTGGCTTATTTAGATACGTACATTACCAGTGAGGGTAACAGTTTCAAATCCAATATTTATAGAAAAGTTACGTTCACTAATTCTTATTTGGATTTTTATAGCAATCATCCAAGAAAACTGAAATATAACATTTACAAGGGGCAGTGTATTAGAGCGATAAAAATGACATCAAATTACACTGACATGTTAGATGAGGTAAAATACATTAATAATTTATTTAAGGAACGTGGTTACGATCATGATATGATGGAGGACGTTAATTCATATGTCATAAGTGAATGGGGGAAGAAATACATACCCCTATTGGGTTTGAATAAGAAACAAAACTTGGAACTGACAAACAAAATTATCATTAAGAATGAAAAAAATATATATAACAGAGCTTGTATTGTTGAATTTGGCCCCTACAGTAATCAAATTAAAGCCATTATGAATAGGAATTGGCACATTTTTTTAACAGACCAAGAAATAACTGATATTTTAGGATCTAAACCTTCTTTTGTATATAAAATGGGTAGTAATTTAAAAGAACTACTTGAACATGGTACCAAAGGTTCGAGGAAGGAATTTGGACACACTGTCAAATGTGGGGCATGCCATCAATGCTTTGTGATAAATGAGGAGAAATATATTATTTTGAATAACATTAATGAAACTAAAATTAATTTCAAACATGGTAATTGTAATACCAGTATGCTTGTTTACCTTGCTAAATGTATGTCACGTCCATCCTATTATATAGGAAAGACTGAGAGAAAATTTAGAAAAAGAATTTATTCACATTTGTACAGTATTAGGACCAAGGACATAAAAAAACGCACTTTACAAGCATATAATGAATCAGGGTGATGAACATTATTTTAAATTTGGTATACTAGAAATTGTTACAATGAATCCCAGAGGTGGTAACATCAAGAAATTTTTAGCTTATAGAGAGTTTTGGTGGCAATTGTTAACTGACGCTATGACACCCCCAGGACTAAATTAATTTATTTCTGTCAAACCCATATTGGAGTTAGACAGTTAAAGTATTTACTACGGAGAATTTATTTAATTATTCTTAATTTCGCAATTTTTCATAATTATACACATTTTATGTTTTTTTTAACTTAATAGAATGTATGAAATAGTTAATTCACTGGTATTTAAACACCATATGCATTTTTATTATAATAGTAAATTAAATGAATATAAATGTGGATAGGTAAGATATATAATGTATACAGCTTTAAGACTTTGTTTGGCGCCAAAAATTGGTTATTTAAATGTTTTTTACTTGCTGTATCATTGTTCTGATGAAGCTCACTATCTGCGAGTGAAAGCGCTTAACCTTCTTATATTAAATCTGTTTTTTATTATATCGTGGTGTTGGATTCACATAATTGCTGTTGGCAACATTGTTACGAGTGGTAGCGCGTTTGCGTTCAGGTCTCGCTGGCTAACTTTTTTCATAATTCCAGAGTGGGGGATGGTGTTGAAAGCCTTGGCAAGATCTAGATAGGCTGTGTGAACCACCTTACCCTTGTCTACGGCTTTGGTGACTGTTTCAAAGACGTCTATCAGGTTTAGGAGAAATGATCTGCCTTTTACAAACTCGAACTGGGTGGGGTCCAGAGTTTGGAGATTACCAATGTCTTTCTTTATAAGTTGCATGATGATACATTCCATGGCCTTGCAGACCAGACTAATAGGGCTGTTGTTCCAAGGGTCCGTGGTGGCTCCCCCTTTGTGTAGTGGGATAACCATCACTGTGCGCCATTCAGCAGGCACAAAGCCTAAGGTGAGGCTATGATTGAACATGGTACTTAGGTGGGGTGCCATTTCATTCTGTAGTTCATGTAGAATGCAGCCTGGGATGTTGTCTGGTCCCAAGGATGCTGTGTTCTTGGCTTTGGAGAGTGTGGTTGCCTGTGCAGCCATGATTACACGGACTTTGCATTCTTCCGGTATAGAGATGGGCTCTTTAGGGGGTGAGAGGGGGGTAAAGTTAACACTGAACCTATCTGCCAGGATGTTGGCAATATCAGTTGGGTCTGTATATTTAGTACCATTGTGCTGTAACTCAAAGCAGATCTGATTGTTGCCATTGAGATTCCTGACATAGCTATAAAATGCTTTGTGGTTGTATTTAGAATCAGTGGCGATTTTGTTTTCATAATTAGCTTTGGAGGATTTTATCAGGGATCGCAGCTTCTTACTGAGGCTGACCAGGGAGCTCCTCCACTCATGGGATTTTACTCTCTTTTGCAACAGTTTCTTCCTTCCAATAGCTGTGACTATGGGCAGTTGTGGGAAAGAGAGTTTTAGAACAGGTTATATCAGGGATATAAATTAACAAAGGTTGTTAGAAAGCCACTGTAGATACAGAGTAAAGCAATTTGACTGAGACCTATTGGCATTATGAGTTTTGTGGTTCACTATCTACACAACCATAATACAGGCAATCTTTATATAACAGCATCTCAGAGCACTTCAGTAACAGTAGAACAACAACCAGGGTCGGGTGCGGTTATGTCTCAAACACTTGGAGTGGTTAAAAGAGCTAGAACATAACCATCGCTGGACCAGAGAAGAGGCTTTAGTAGGTTATCTCTATCTAGCAAATTAGCGCAGTTCTTCACACTAGCTTATATATATATATCACCCTATCTAGGTTCATTAAATAGCGTAACAGTTGGAAACTGGATTATACACCTAGTTTAACATCAATGGTAACTCAGTAAACAAGGATTCTAGGCTTTTTTAGGTCATTGCAGAGTGTGTAAAATGCAATACAACTGGTGAACATAAAAAGGCACAACTTACATGGTAGGCACACTTGATCAGATCGCCGATTTAAACATGGTGCCTTGAATGGGGGGCATTAGTAAGTTAAGTTGAGGAGGAGCCACAGTAATGATGAAACTGAACAGTAAGCTAAACCCCCAAGCTATGCCTCATGAAGGTAGGTACTTATCCAGCTAGTAATATCTTGTATCTTACTTTTTTATTTTTAGTAGGGATTTCTGGTATGGAAGGGTGTGAAGTGTGGAGAGAGGGGGATTTAAGTAGAGAGAAATAAAGAATAAATCAGTGCTGGTCAGATCGACTGCGCACTACCCTTAATTAACAGAAAACACCAGATGTTGTTCCAAAATGTTATGCTGGGCCTTGTGTTTTTTATTGTTATGTATTACAATGGTTGCATACTAACATACCTTGTTGAATTATCTATGTTATTGGCCTTATGCTGTAACTGTTACTGGCATGCTGTTGCTATACTGACTGTTATCTCACTTAATGTATTCCATATACTATGCAATGTGATGTTATTGGGTTATTTTCAACTTTCTGACATGCTGTTATAACTAAATGTTCTGTTCATTACTAACCTATACACTTTGAAATGCCTCAACACCATAGCTCGACTGGGTAGGACGATCTGTCTACCCTACCTCAACCAGCCATAGCACCAGGTCCTAGCATGTCTGGGACCCAACCTGGTTCTGCCCCCTCCATTGGCCCTGCACCACCTATGGGTGGAACCGTGGCTTCAGCCCCCAGCCCCCAGCACAGCCACCTTTGGGGCAATGAAGGAGCCCATGGGTGGAGAGCTCAGTCTCACTGCTGCCATCTGGGGGCAGATGACTCTCTGATTCCACAACACCCTCCCCATCCAAGGTGTTTACACCCTCATGTGTCATGCACCACCCCTGTATGCTGTCTTGTCTGTCTTGTCTGTTTGCAAATGCAACCTGTCCTGCCCAGCATACCTCCCCACACGTACATATATCGCTTCCCCAACATTCCACTCTCTCCTTGGAAAAAAAGGGGTATTTGTCCCACAAAAAAATCATCCCATACATAGTTGTCCATTTTGCACCAGCATTCACTGGACACAATCATTACATGAATTAATCAACACAGTTATGTCACCCTCACCCCTCTCTCTGGGGTGTGAGGCTCCAAATTCCATATTCACTATAACCTGCACAGCAGTTGCTGTAGAAAAAATAGAGAGCTATGGTCCTTTCCTACATCCATCCTGCACACCCCTACCTGCCTCTCAGTATGGTTTCCCCCTGCTTGCCCCATTTCACTACTTTCCTATCACCCCTTTTTTAAAAGTAGTTGAGTGGTATGTCACCAAATCCACTTACAACTGCTTTAATTACCTTCTTTGTTTCTGACACTGTTAGGCCCATCTGAAAATGAATTATCTCTACCAAGCCTTGAACCTTAGGACCATATCAACTATAGTATAGTGCATTATCCCACTAGGCCACACAGCTCTGAAGTAAAACAGGCATTTCCATAAACATATCCTGATTGCCAATGACACACTGCTTGTACATATAATGGGAAAATTGGCAGTGTACCTGGGACTGTGATGCAGACACCAAACCAGTACATAGCCAAATAAATAATGATGGATGGATGTGAGGCCTGGAATAGCAGCTATAGCTGTCAACTTCACAGACTGTTGCAGAGTGTCCACAATTGTGCCACCTACGTTTGGCACATTTGTCACAAAATATTTTCTTTGCACTAAAGTACTGACAAGTCAGTGCAGAGTGAGGTTAGAAAATCATGACAGACAGTTCAGTGTCACACGTCATAACCATCCAAACACACATGCTAATGCGACTCCTGTGTAACAGATTGTATCATACCCATCCAAACATACATGCTAATGCGACTCCTGTGTAACAGATTGTATGCATGCACATATATCTTGCAAATGCACCTACTACAGTATCGACAAAGTAGCTCAGTCTGTTAATCCCTTGTATGCTGTACATTTTGCACCCATAGTCCTAGCTTCAAATCCAGTGTGTTGCACTTCAATTACATGCTTGTGAATACAACTAATAATGACTGAGTCCTGCAATTTTAACCAAAACAGGTTGCTGCTGCTGCATTCACTACTACAGATGTTAGGACATCAAAGGCCTGTAGGTCGGGACACACTGCACAAATATGTATAGGCTACCTATATGTTGTCTAACACTCTCCAATTGGCACTGTTACATAACATATGTACACTAAGCACATGCCTCATCTGGACTGTTATGGGTACCCTCACCCTGGCTCTGCTGTAATGACAGAGCTGACACTGCTCCCTCACTGACACACACAGCGTACTGTCATCCAATGTATTCATATTCCCCAGTATGAGTCCTGGGCAAAAAGAAGCAGCTGCAGCCTGCAACATATGCAGCAGTATGTTCAGCTACCTGCTACAGACCTACCATACCTCACAATCACCTTCAAGAATGGATCCACACTACACCCATACATGAAGGGGTGGGGGGCAGAAGTCAAGCGACAGGGACATGTGTCACAGGCTACCACTACAAACATACACAACTGATAGACAAGCATCTACTGCAGTAGCATGTATATTCTGATGTGCATGACATATGACACTCACATCTGTCTTCCCCCTTTCTGACCTCAACCCACTTTGTTTAACACTGAACTGCCACATAATCAGAAAGTCATTTGACAATTGCCAAACCTAACATGCGAAACTGTGGACATACCACAGAAATCCCAACAGTAGACAGTATTTGTACCTACCCTCAGCACTGCTGTAGTCTCCACACCTCAGTAATGTCCTTCTCAATGTCTAGGAAAGGGGCCAAGGCCTACATGAAGGCTTTAAATATTGCACTGTTGTGCCATGTCATTGGCTAATGAAATTGCAACCCAGCAGTTCTGGATGCAATTAGCAAGTCTGAGCCACTGATTGGTGCACAGGCAATCACCTATTATTGAGTATTACCTACAAAACACAAGCAGCTAGCTATGGTAAACAGGTCTGTAACTTGCTTTACCAAGTGAGACTGTGATTTCAGAATCAGTTTTCTTCAGGAATTCTGCAAAAAAGGATTACAACACTCTACCATGTATGTAATACAAGTCCCCATCTAATGGGACACAGATGAGAGGGTGCATTTATGGGGAATAGGGATTACAACAGTAGGCCTTCAGTACATCTCTGGGAATGACATGTTGCTGATAGTTGCTGTCCAAAAGCTACAGCCATGCCTTTCAACTCTGCCTGTTGTGACTTAGATCACAGCTGTGGCCCTCTCACTCCCTCCTACAATGGCCGGTTCCTATATGAATGCCACTGGACTGTGTGTTAGACATAGTGACAGAGAGTAATGGTGGGCACAGATGGCATGTTATATTATGTACTGTCATTCAGCTCCTCTCAGTCTGTGAATGGCACACAGTAATAGTTCAGACATTGTACTGGTGTCCCTGACTGTCCATGATGTACTCTGGCTGGGTCACTGTGTTGTCAACATTCATATCTCATCACTTGACAGCTATGGCTACCATACCTGGCAACCCCATATAGCAGGACTGCAGGTCATAGCCATCAGTAGTGGGGGGACACAGGCCCAACCTCAGTAACAGAGTGTACATAATGATCATACAAAGTAAAGGTATGATAATTATAATGTAGCATAAATTGCTTTCTGAGGATTCTGGCATGTGACAATCAGATTCTCCACATTCTAAGAACAACCAGCAATTATTGTCCAACTGTTTTCCAGATATCCCCATGTTTCCGGCAAAAGGACCACATATATCAGGCGCACATAAACTTTCTACATATATCTGTGTACTGGAGAAGTAGGACACCTACAGGGAAGATACCCTACAGCACATTTGCATTGGTGTCTGTCATTGTGGCAGACAGATGTTGCTGGACTATCCCCATATACTTGTAATAACACACACCTATTTATCGAACAGTGGTTGTCTGACATGGTAGTGGGTTTTTGACCTTAGGGGACACAACGCAGTAGATGGCATTGATGGGAGGGTAGACATTCAGCACACTCAATCATGGCAAGCAGGAACATAACTGCTATTGCTACTATGTTGCTGATAGCCACATACATACTGTGTTGATAGATGGCAGGGTATGACGTGGGAGATAGCAGTGCATAGTGCAGGCCAATTTGGATGTCCAGGGTACACATAGTGGAGAGCAATGTATTTGGTCCTGTGATATGCTCCACTATTCTTGTCTTTCAGAAAGGATGTATAGATGGGGGCACCCACCTTTTACAGTTGTGGAAAATGATGTGATCCGGGATGGGCTAAGACTGCATCATGTTATTCTGCTCTCCAGGACTCGACAAAATTGTAAACAACATTTTGCAATGTGGGCTGACCTTGTCACAGTAGTCAACCACATATGGCTACAGGACAGAAGCTATGAGCAGGTGCATCACAGGGTGATGGTTATGGTAAATGCTGCACAGCAAAGGGCCTCTGCTGAGGCCAGGGACCGTGCTACCTCTGGTGGAGGGCCTGTAACAGTAGAACCATTCTTGGCCACAGAGGAATTCCTGGTGAAGCTGAGATCAACCACCAGTTCACAAGCATCCATCACCCCATACATTGTGAAGGTGTGTGCCACAGCCTCCAGAGCAGGGGAGCATCTAGGTAGACCTCCTGTGTGCATCACTGTAATACTTTATCAGTCATTGTGGCAGCCTCTGCACCTCTGCATACCAGTACCTGAATGTCACGTCAACCTGCATGGGGGGGGGGGTGTTGTTTATAACGCACACCTGTGCACATATACTCAGAATGTCAGCAATGCAGGCAGTATCACAGTACTTACTGTACATCTTGCTATATGCACATATTATCCTGTAACAATGCCACATTTGTTATTGCTGACAGTACCTCTCCCTCTCCTTTCCACAGGTACATCAGGTGTGGCCAGAGTCTAACTTCCTGTACCCTGTGAGTGTGATAATGATTTTGTATGGCTCATATATACCCAAACAATGTTAAGGCCTGCCATTTTGTTGTATACACAACCAATATGCTTAGAAAGAGTATACTACTTGTATGTTCAGTCTTGGATGGGTTAACTGCAGTGCATTGTATCGGTAATAACAGTAGTGTATGTGTTGGATCTGTAACATATTTGCACTTATTTTTGTGAAGGTCCATACAGTCTGCTGTGCAGGGGCAATAGTGTCCTGAAGACAGGTGCACTGAGTTTTAGGTGTAGGTCTATGACATACACTGGCATATCACTAACCACACAGGTGTATAGTAGTGGCAACATCAACCAGATGTAGCTACAGTGCAGGTGGTTTACGTGGCTTGTCCTATGTGTGTATGTTGTAGTCTGTATGTGTGTTGTGCATGGGATCAGAAATAAGATGTGCTATGTGTACTGCAGTTGTGATACCTCATGTGTGTGTGTGTGTGTGTGTGTGTGTGTGTGTGTGTGTGTGTGTGTGTGTGTGTGTATTACGATACATAATAGTGCAGGTAGTAATGTACTTATTTTGTCTTCCTCCTCACAGGTGACCATGGGGGTTGGAGTTTGTCCCCCTCACAACCTGATGTCAGTGTCTCATCAGACTCTGATACTGATGCTTGCCATAGTGAGGCACAGGTGGGGTTGATGGAGGCTGAATCTGTCCCATGAGCTGACATCCCACTTTCTCCCCCTTTGTGCCCGCACACAGTCAGTATGCCCACACATACCCAGCCCCCTGCGGTCACAGATATCAGACAGTCAAAGTTTGGTGGGATCGAACAGGAGAGTGTGGCAACAGTGGCATCAGTGAGTGTAGACACTGGCCATAGCCAAAAAGCTGGAGAAGTCCCACACAGGCAGATTGACAGGGATGCTCAAAGGAGGACTGCTGCCCATTCACCACCTGTCATGTGTCACCCAACCATTGTTTTGGTCCATCACTGAGGCACAGACACATTCCAAATGCAATACCAGATGGATGCTCAGTATCATGGATGCATCACTGTCTGACATCCATGACTCCCTCTACCAAATTTGTGATGCCATGCATCTTTTCACTGATGTAGTTGACAGATGGTGGGTTTAGACATTATCAGTCTTTGACTGCACATTATCTGTGCTAGAACATGTGGTGGAAGTAGGGTGTTGGACACGCAGGCATAGGTCTGCAACAACATCCACTGAGAGTCTACATGGCCATGCACACTCATGCTCCCATAGTGGCAGTACTTCCAGCACTGCAGAAGGGAGGGTGCTGTCCACACCACAATGGGGCAGACCATGGGCATGTCATCCTGTGTGGTCTCATGAGGGACACAGGCCCAGCAGACACCAGTCACCATCAGTGACTAGTACCACATCTGACCCTGAGCATGGTGGTGCCAGTGCTACTCCTGGCAGATCCAGTTCCTGTGTTCATGGCCAGAGATGGTAAACAGTCCATTCTGCCATGTATGGTCCACAGCTGTCCAACATACCTACGTGTAGGGCTAGCACATGGCTTGACTGTGTGCGCACACACATTCATACATAACTGTCACATGCAGGACACCAACTGACACATGGCACCTCTCCATGACCCAGCTGATCAGCACCCCTTCCTGACTCCCACACATGATGCCAACTATTTGGCACAGCCTAGGCCTCTGGCACCACCACACCACACCCTGTGCATGTGATGATACCTGTGCCACATCCATGCCATCCATAACATCAATGCAGGGGCATGCAAATATGTGTCTGATACACAGGGTGTCTATAGTACAGTACATAGCATGTTGTAGTGCAGTTGTGTTATGCCATAACAGGTGCTTTATGCTGAGGTGTGTCATGAGTACACATCAAAGTGTTTATACCATTGTTGCATGATGTTAGCTTGGCAATGTTGTTTCAGACTAACAGGTGCCTCTCAGAACTTTGTATGTTTCTGTTGTAGAAGTCCGAGTTGCAACACTGTGGAAACTTGCTGGCAGTACAGCAGCTCATGATGGCATGGTTGCAAAGTGGAAATATGACATCAGCAAGGAATGGCTGTATATGTGCATGGTTACCTAGGTGTGTATATGTAGAATATGTCAAGGGCAATGGGGGCAGACAGCATAATCTTGCATGGGTACCCTGTGACAATGCATCCTACCTTTGCTATGTGTCACCTGGGTGTTCCATGCCTACAAATGTAGGTGGTGGCAGATAACATTTATGCATAGTTAGATGTGGGCTATTTAGGGCCAGCAGCTATTCACAGGGCCTTAAAATCTATAACCATTGCAAACACAGAGGCAAGACAGACACACAGCTGCACAGGGGTATATTTATATGCACAAGCACAGTTGCCCTTTATGAGATTAGAGTCCCTTCCTATCTAGTAACATGTATTAGAGTACTACATACTTATCACATGTGCCACAAAGCTTAGGTGTTCTAATAGTGTCTGCCAGTGCTGTTAAGATGGATGACATCAGCAAGCCCTGTAAAGGAGGACAATGATGGGGGTTGACAGGGCCTAAAAATGTATAACCATTGTACACAAATAGGTGAGACAAACACACTGCTGAAAAGGCATATATGTGTACACACAGTTGTCCTTTATGAGACTAGAACCCTTATCTATGAAGTAGCATATACTGTAACACTACATGCTTATCGCTTGCACTATGGAGCTTATGTGTTTTGACATTGTCTGCCACTGCTCTTAAGGTGGATGACATCAGCAGCTGTTGATAGGGAGGCCACTGTTGTGGAGGATGCTAGTCAGAGGCCATAAAATGATTGACCATTAAACAGACATAGGCCTGACAGGGATATCCATACCGCTGTTTGGGAAATATGTACATATACACACACACAAGTTGAGTGATGTGAAATTAGAACCCCTGCCTACCTACTAGTCCATACTACAGCTCACAGTACTACTTGCACATGCCACTGGTTACATTTTGTGTACAAGTGGCTGCAGCACTACTTCACTCTACACCTTTATGTGGCTATATATATATATATATATATATATATATATATATATATATATATATATATATATATATATATATATATATATATGTGTGTGTGTGTGTGTATATATAACTATATAGATACATATATATATATATATATATATATATATATATGTGTGTGTGTGTGTGTGTGTGTGTGTGTGTGTGTGTGTGTGTGCATGTCTGTGCCACATTCTGCTAGATAAGGTAATCATGTCTGAGGGCAATAGGGAGAGACAGATACATATACATACCTATCTGTATACATAGTGATATATTCACATCTCAGTTCTTTAGGCATCTGAGCCATTAGACATGGGCTGGAATTAGCTAAGTGTAGGAGCATGCCCAGTGTGACCATCAGTACTTACAAGGTGACTCTAGGCCACAACTACCTATACTCCAGTCCAGGATTTTGTTGGCTGCTGCACTTAATTCAACAACACCTCCCTGATATTATGTCCAAGGGATTCCCTGGCTGTGTGCTGCACAAAATACCTAGGGTGTGTACAAATTGTAATCAACTGTACAGGGTTTTGCATCATATGTTTGATATGTTTGACATATCATTGTGATTTTCTTGTACATCAGTGGCAAATCATTATAGATTGTTGTTAGGAACTGATGACAGACAGTTGATTTACTGACTGAATCCACAACGGATCCCATGCTACTGGATGACCTGTTATTCTCTGCACTGTCTACATTTGCATGACCACTAGTTAATCCTTCTCCTTATATGTGGGCCTTTGTCCCACTCTTGTTCATGGCTTTGTCCATGTTTCCTGCTCTAAGTAGTTGTAGGTATGCCATGACTAGAATACATGCTGTAAAACCTCACACTGGGTTACAGACTTCTCACCACTGACTGTAATGTTTCGCAGGATGTCCAGCATTCCACCCTAAATGTCTGCTCTGATCCTCAGACAGTTGTGTTATTTTGGTAATATACAATTGCATAGTGCCCACTGACTTGTTGTAGGTACTGAGAAAGTTACGTGATGGCCTGTACATCCTGCTGCTACTCTGACATGTTACAACCTGCTGTTATACTAGCCACCTTCTAAGTTACTCAGAGCATGTGTAATGTCCATAGCTGTGGGCCCCAGTCCCATCATTGTCTCTGGTATTGTCCATCTTTCTTGCAGTAACAAATAGTGACATATTTTTCAGTCTGTGGGACTCCTACCATAGGGGTACCTCACATGCAAAATTATAGGTACTTCCAGATTTGAACCATGAACACCATCAACCATGCTAATATACTTAGACCACTAAGCCACACCAGCCACCAAAAAGTGAAGTTGAATTCCTGACACTATCAACAGCAGACAGACATAACATTGACCCCTGCTTATTGAGGAAATAGGACATGTAATCAGGTTGTTTGGGACAGCCCTGTGTTACTGCAGTTGTATGGGAACACGGCTGTGTTGGGGGTAATGGACGCTAGCATTGGCAGTCAAGCTTCTGTCCTATGGCCCCACTGTTTGGCATTTCCCACGCATAGTGCAGTGGGTTTTGCTGCCTTGTGGCCTACTGCATATTATGGGGTAGCCAGTATTAGTCAGAGAGTACCTGTTGTCCCACATTGCTGTTAGTTCTCTTCAGGTAGCCCAGTAGCCCACTCTATTCCCTTGCATACATGCAGCAGGTCCATACATATGCTATCATAGTCTAGTACCCCATACATTTGCTGTAAAGAAGATTGACTTACCTTGTGACAAAAGCAGTTGAGATAACAGTATTTCAGGACTGACTCTGTCTGATGCACACAGTACACAGCTAGTGCATGGTAATGTACAAGTTGTGTGGTGTTGCTGGCATCCTTTTTACTATGTATGTGTGTCGGAGAGAGGTGTCAGTCCTGAGGACCCTAGGTTGTCAGTGGATGTACTATGTGTTGCCTCTTTGCCAAGGCAAGGGCATACTGGGCATACATATGTCTGCCTACAGGGACAGGCATAGGGGCTTCCTCATCCAAGCCCCCCTGTGGCTGTGGAGACCTTGGCACTGCTGGGGGGCTGTGAGTCCTTTCCCTGTGATGATCCTGCTGCATCTGTTTCCGCAGGATCATATTGTGTAACATGACAAATACTGTGAACATCTGTGCACATGTGACTGGAAAGTACTGCAAGGCTTCACCAGATATTTTGAGGCAGAGGAACCATGACTTGAGCAGCCCAAACTCACACTCTATGATGTTCCTAGTTCATGCGTATGCCTCATTATGGCATTGTTCGGTAGATGTGTGTGCATTTCTGATGGGTGTCATCATCCACAGCTCCAGTGTGTAGCCAGCATCCCCCAGTAGATAACCATATGGGATGTCCCCCCTTGCAAACATCTGGTGCTGCTGTGATGCGTGCCAGACATGGAAGTCATGATTACTGCCAGGGCTGCCAGCACACACACTCATGCTAATGCCCTGGGCATTGCACAGAACCTGGCAGTTGATGGAGTGATACCCCTTGTGGTTGGTGTAGACTCTACCCTCCTCACCAGGCAGTGCTTTGATGTGTACATGAGTACAGTCTATTGCACCCAGTACTTCACGGTAGTATGCTACACAGTGGAAGAGACACATACTGCTGTTCCTCTCCTCAGGGGTGCGGGGTAAATAAATGTGCTCAATGGCATGTGTTTGCTTTGCAGCCAGGAACTGGTGGAGTACCCTGGATGCAGATGCCTGTGATACCACCCTCATGTCTCAGGTTGGGCTTTGAAAAGTACTTGTAGCTAGTATTCTATAGTCTACACATACCTCTGTTTCTACTGGGATGGGTTCCCCTCTGTTGGTTCTGGGTCCAAGTTGAGGGAGGCAAAGCTCGGTGAGTTCTTGTAGTATGTCGCTGTCCACCGTGCAGTGCTCTACAATCTCCAGCTCATGTAGCTGCTGGAAGGTTACCCTGGGCCTGAGCACTCTTCTTAGTCGAGGCCTATTGTCAGCATCAGCATCAGCACTGACCTCAGCCTCTAGCACATACAGATGTGGCAGAGAAGCAGCAGCCCCTAGCATTCTGTCAGTTAAAATTCCCAAGTCTGTACTCCAATGGTGCAGAGTATGGGTGAGAAATCAGATTGTAGGGTGTATGCATACTTTATAGTGGTGTGCTGCAGATGCAGCCTGTGTGATTGGCTGACTATAATGCATTGCACCTGCCAGGTATATCACTGAGGGGTTTGAATGTGCCAGTGTAAGTGGAACAGGGGTCATCAGTATTTTCTACATGATTGGCTTTCCCAGGCAATTTATTTTTCTTTTTTAACTGCCTTCCCTTCTAAATACTGTGGCATGGTGCGCAAACCCACAGCATTGGTATAAACAGTGCTCAGCAGTCTGGACACAGCCCCGTGCACATTCATGCTTAGCATAGCTTAACCCATCTAAAATGTGCCCTGCAGATAAACAACGCTTAGCAGCACTAGACACACACCCTTGCTGAGCTCCAATCTATTTACAGTTATAGTGACACACACCCTTTTTATGTCAGCTACCTGTTTTACTGACACCAACATGGCTTGGGGATACACGGGTTTTATCTGTGGATGCAGTGGCTCATTTTTGCTATTGAGTAATCCCAGCTTAATTGCATACAGATCCTTGCACATAACCTGGATACTTCATTATTCCAGGGCCTGCCTTTTTAGCAACCACTGGCATCTACCATTGTACATTCTGCATGCAGGGCACTATAATGCATTATTCTCACATATATCTTATTTTCAGTTTTTAAACAGTTTAATATTTTTTGGTACAACAGCATGTTTGCGCATTGCTGCGGGCCAAGCAAACATAATATGGGTAGTAAAAAAATGTATTATTTTATATTATTTTACATTCGTTTTTGGACTCACAGTGCATAGTTTTGCACATATCTGTGCCTACCATGACTTTTATAACCTTCTAACTGGGCTATTACAGCCCCTGCTCAATTTTTGCATTTCCATATACAGTTATTTTCTGTGTACACTTCTGACACAAACACATCCGGCCTGGATATCTATCTGCTTCCTGGATCACAAAACACCCTCAGTTGCATAGATTTCACCTGCTTATGAGGTGATGTGCATACTATGGACTCGTCCATGCATGCATGCTCTTGCACACCTCTCTGCTCTGTTTACTGGATCACACAGCTGCTGGTTTTCATGTTAGATCCGTGCCATTCTGCCTTCACACAAAATCACTCCATGTAGGCTTTATTGAATTCCCCAAAATGACTTTGTAATTGCAAGTACTTTCTTACTGGAACATTCCAGAACAAACACACAACATGCTTTACAGCCAAACACAATGACTTTGCAATTTGATGTACTTTCTTACTGGAATGTTCCAGAACACATCATACAATAACATGGAACGGAATAGAAAGAATATAAAGAGAATGTTGAGATATAGTGAGACAGTCACATAACCACAATCTTTCAATGTACCTTTCTTTCGTATCACATTCATATCACACTAGGTCATGTTTTATGTTATTTAAAAGACAACATGGGATAGTATATATATTGTCCCATTGTTGCTGTGTATTTGTCCTTGGAGAAAGCCAAGATGACTGCTCTGCTAAGATGTGTAGCAAAATATTCAACTGCGCGTGTGAGGAACAAAAAAATATTCTGCTGTGAAAAAGTGAAAGCTCATAAAATAACTCCAAAGTCAAAGTTAAAAAAAAGAGCAAGTTAAGTTTATCAAAAAACAAAAATGAAAAAAAAAACCAAAAAAACCCAGCCTTTGTACACCAGGCTTTTTAAACCATTGTTAAACAAACCTTTTGTTTTGTTTGCCATTACTGTTTTGGCTGTTTTTTTATTAAACTACTCTTTTTTGACTCAGTCTACTTGCTGCTGGCTCATTTCTTGTTTTTTGCTCTGCTAAGATAACAGGATGAGGAATGGTGGTGGGTATACTTTGGAGGATGACTGGAGGGGAGGGGGGGTCACATCTGTCAGCTAGCATGGTGGCTATTATGTCTGGTTGAGTATGTGTAGTGCCATCCACCACCATTTCATCTCATAGCTGGGTATTCCCTTTTAGATTTCAGATGTAGTTAAAGAATGCCTTATGATTATCCTTAGCTAGGGAGGCTATTTTTACTTCATAATTAGCTTTGGAGTACTTGACAAGACCTCCAATTTGCTTGTTTAAGTGGAGATGGATTTCTTCCTTTGCTGAGCCAGTTTCTTCTTGTTCTTGGACATTAGTTTATTTCTCTTGTTTGATAGCCTTTTTATACTAGGGGGTCCACCAGGGTGACTTGCTTTTCGGCAAGACCTGGTTTTAATCAGGTCATTTACAGATGATTCTATACAACTGCTTAAGTGGTTATATAGGGCATTGGTGTACACCTCTGCATAGGAGTTCATGTTATCTGTGTTCAAGAGGGCTTTGAAACTTCTTATACCATCATTTAGTTGGAAGTAATTTGTCTTTGAAAAATTCATAAGCGTTTTTGAGCTTGACGGGTTATCTTGTCTTATAATTACATCAAATTAGACTGATTTATGGTCCAGTCTTACCAGGGAAGACATCACACTGGGGGGGGGGGGGTGCAATGCTCTCCCATGTCAGTACTATGTCCAGGACATTTGATCCTCTTGTAGATGTACTGACTACCTGATCCAGAGCATTTTCATTGACAAAGTCCAAGAACCTCTGAGCCAGCATGTTTGTGGTTGTTTATGTTTCCCAGTTGATGGTAGGATAATTAAAAATACCCATGAGTAAGGTGATGGGCTGTATGACAAGTAACTCAGTAAGTCCAGGTATATGATATGCTTTTCCTGTTTCATGGTGAGGGACCTATAGCTAGCTATGATGTGGTAGGGGGATTTTCCTATAGTTAATTGGACATGGAGAAGTTCTTGAGAATCATATGGTTTGGCCAGTCTAGAGGTGTACTTATCCTTAATGAAGATGGATAAACCTTTTCTTTGGTTCTTTCATGCTCAGTTTGTAGTCTGAATGTATGGAGGACATTGAAGCCCTGCATAGCTGTGGTGCTTTTCACACTTTTGAGCCATGTCTCGGTGACTGCACAGTTGTCAGCATCTTCCAAAGTAAAGAGTGTGTCCAAGGAGTGCAGTTTCTTGTTTAGACTCCTAGCATTAAGCAACAGTACAGTGAGTTTGTCTAGAAAGGATTTTGTTATGTTGAGAGGGTGGTTATTTTGATACTGCTTAAAAAGGCACAATAGGGGTGGCTGATGCCTTTGCCAGTATCCAATAGCCTAGAGGAGACAGGTGCTGACCATCTCTGACAAAGCAACGTGGCCTGTTGACTATGTCTTCCCAGGCTGACAGATAGTGGAGCCCCTTGGACTGACACCAGAATCTAAGCTAATTGTTAAAGGAAATCATTTTTTGTTTGTGTAGTGGCATCATCCTTGGAGAAGGTAGAATTCTGCTTAAGGCTAAGCTTATACCTGTCTGCGACACATAATCTGAGAACTTAGCCATGTCTGTCTTCATATAGTCCAGTGGGGTACGTCTTAAGTCGTTCACCCCCAAATGGACTATGACAGAGTCATACCAGTACTTGCACTTGAGAGACTTGAGTGCTTGAGTGGCTTGATGGACCCTGGCACCTGACAAGCAGCTAACAATAACTCACTCCTTATCTAGCCTGGTGAGTAGAACATCAGTGTGTCTCACAATGGGCTCACCTCTGACCAGTATGTTGGGTTTTGTGGTGTTACACCTTATGGGCTTATTTGTTGAGACACTGGTATGTGTATTATTAGGTGTTGTGGTTGTTTTTTGTAATGCTATGTGTGTAAGTGGTTTCCATTTGGGAGGCCTCTGATCTTTTGGTAAGTTACTAGTGAGTATCTCCACATATGTGAGTTTATGTGTCATGTCCTTATTTAGTGTGGGAAGTGTTTGTGTGTGCTGACAACCTGTTTAGCATTCAATTTGTCCTTATGTGAGAGTCTTGCCTCCAATTTCATAGTGTAACTGCATCTCTCACATTAAGTATTTGTTTGTTTCAGAAGTAAGTGGTTGTCAGTATACATGAGACAATTGCTGCATTGCCTCAGGATGCCCATGTCTATCAGGCTGGCCAGAAAGATGATGGGAAACTGCCTGTCCATGATAACAAGCTCTTACTCTGGGGAGGATTCAACAAAGTCTACATGGTCATTTTACACCGTGTGCGCTTCGCCACAAAATGTTTTAGATTCAATAAACACTGTGTAGCAGCGCACACTCAAGCGCAAATATGGTAAATTCTGTGGCATGCAAATTATAGCATAAGTAGCTGAATTGTATGCTAATAAAGCAAAGTAACATAGTGTAATGGTTCAACAAGCTGCAAAGCAACCATGTAGTCTCCTTGCTTGTGGCGCCCGTGTATTTGAAAACATTTCGAATACAGCCACGGAAAGGAGTCTCGATGGAAACAAGGGTAAGTAAAAGTGATTACATTTACAGAGAGTTGACTTTATCATGTAACAGCAGATACATCATGACATTATTAGACAGGGTGGATGCTACAAAAGTAGAGTAACAATAGCAAAAGTCCTTTTAAGTGCCATGATATGCATGCAGCTTCGCTCGCCCACCCCCCGTATGAAGAATAGAAAACAGACTATTCATACTGTCATTTAGGCAGATTCAGTATGTAACTGATGGAATACAGTCAAATTTTATCAAAAACTGTATTCAGCTGTGCAGATATACAGCAAAGTATTACCCTCCCTTGTGTTTACAACATTGGGCTACCCTTCAGTTTCTCTGCCTACATAGTTACCAACCATGTATATTCAGGGCTGTAAGCACAGAGAAGATGCAAATAAGGTCAAAACTCATTAGAATTGTTGATTCACAAAAAAGTGTAATCATGTAGGAATGTTCACTTCATGTAAGCACTTCCACAGTGTCTGTTTTCAATGGATGGCAACAGTGAATGATGACATCAAGGCAGGGTGTCAGATTACACCTAAAAAGGTGTACATGTAGGTCTGTGAAGGGTGAAAGTGCATGTAAGCAGTGTCATCCTATTTATTTTTTGTTAAAATGTGCTGTCTCTGTCTGCTTTAATTTATTTTTAATTATGTTTTTCATTGTTTGAGTGATGTGGCACTTAGAGCAATCACAAAAAACATTGGAATGAATGTCATCTTTCTCTATATTTGGCATGTAGTTATTCCGCTGGCAGCATGTGTATGTGTAGAGTTAGAGGACAGATGGTCCTGGGTTTTAATACAGGGTGTGCAAACTTTAAATCACTTCTGGTGCTTCACAGAAGACAGTAATAACAATACTGCCTTTGTTTACCTTATTTACATGTAGGTGAGTGCAGGGGCTTGGAGGTGCATGGAGCAGCAAGGAGGTGCACATCACACACTAATCAGCAGTAACAGAGTTAACACACTCAGTTAAGCAACAGGTGTGTTTCACAGGTGCTAATTACAGCATAAGCAGGTGATTTTCAGCACGGTGGACCTATTCAACAAGTTATAAAGCATCCATGTAGCCTCCATTTTGTTTTTTTCTGAATACTTCAATACCATTGGAGTAGAGACAAGCAAATTTTAAAGGTTCCCAATGATAGTGGCTGCTGCATCTTTTATCCATATGCATGTGCTACAGGCTGAAGCCAATGGTGCTGGTGCTGGTGACAATAGGCCTAGGCCAAGAAGGATAAGAGTTCAGGCCCAAGGTAACTTTTCGGATGCTACATGACCTGGAGATTGTATACGACTAGAGGGTGGATATGGACACATTAGAAGAACTCTCTGAGCTCTGCCTCCCTCAACTTAGAGCCAGAGCTAGCCGAGGGGAGCCCATCCCAGTGGAGACTAAAGTACATGTAGCCTTTATAATATTAGCTACAGGTACCTTTCAAAGACCAACTGGGGATGGATGGGTGTGTAACAGGTATCAACATCCAGGATCCCCCACCAATTCCTGGATGCTATGGTCATACATGCCAGTGAGCACATATGTTTTCTCTGTAGTTCTGAGGAAAGGGACAGCAATTTGCAACATTTCTACTGGTTAGTGCACTACCCTAAAGTATAAGGTACCATAGATTGCACTCATATACATATCAAGGCACTACCTGATGAGTAGGGTTGAATCTGCATTAACTGCAAGGGATACCACTCCATCAACTGCCGAGTTATGTGTAATGCCAAAGGAATTATCATGAATGTGTGTGCTGGCAACCCTGACAGTTGTCATGACTCCCATATCTGGCACACATCACAGCTGTACCAGATGTTTGCTAGTGGGGAGATCCCACAGGGCCATTTACTAGGGGATGCTGGCTGTGCACTGGAACTGTGGCTGATGATACCCATCAGAAGTGCACACACAGCCACAGAAGAACACCATAATGAGGCACACACTCAAACCAGAAACATCACAGAGTATGTGTTTGGGCTGCTGAAGTCACAGTTCCAGTGCCTAGATGCATCTGGTGGAACCCTGCAGTATAATCCAAGCACAGGTATACAAATCTTCACAATATGTGCTGTGCTCCATAATCTGATCCTGTGGGAACAGCTCCAGCAGAATCAGTAAGGGAAAGGGACACACATCCCAATCACCAACACCTAGGTCACCACAGCCACAGTCAGAGGTGGATTCAGAGAGGGAAGCACCATCTTCTGAGGATGGAGGAAGACTTAGTCATGCTCAGTATGCCCTTGCTTTGGCCTACAGACAACACATAGCACATTTACTGGCCACCTAGGTGCCAATTACCTTTCTCTTACAAACATACATCTAGTAAATTTGATGTCAGGCAACTCATCCAGCCTTTATCTCCCCATGTATTGGCTGTGTACTGCTTGCATCAGAGTCAGCCATGAAGTAAAACTGTGTCAACTGCTGGATATGCAAGGTAAGTTCTGAGCCTAAAGTGCATACTTTAATAATATTATGGCATATCCTTGTATTTCTTAAATTGGTACTATAATCAAGTAAATATTGTTGGATTCCTACTGAAACTATCTTAACATGTGACAGCAGATCAATGATTTTACTTATAGGCTGTTATTAATAAGTCGTAGGCCTCAGTCATCAAAGATTCACGCAGTCATCCCTCTCAAAAGTGCATGCCCTCAGTTTAGCACCATGAATTTGTACTGGGATATCATTGAAGAGAGAAGTTAGAAAGTAATGATACACATCGCAGTTTCTGTCTTCACAACACGTCCCAATAATAAACAACAGGCAGGATGCAGAACAAGGAGAGTAACAAGGGCATCATACCCTTGTCTGTGCCATAGCAGTAACTCACCTTTGCTCCCCACCAAAAGTACATGCTAGGCTTGTTTGTGACATAAGAGTAACTGAGCTTTGTCCCCCCACCCCAATAGAGCAGTGTACCCTTGTTTGTGCCATCAGAGTAACTCACCTATGCTAGCTCCAAAATAACAGTATATGGTTGTGTGTGCCATCTAACCTGGCCTTCAGTTGTTGGCAACTGCATATCATATCAAGGGTCTAGGGAACTACTAAAGGGGTGGTGAATACCGCACAATGTGTCTGGGCTAACATATGCCTTTAGGCAGATAGCCCAGTACCAACCTATGAACCTATATAACTCCCCCAGTTAATACCCTCATACAAATTAAAGCCAGGGATATTAGAGGGCTGACACAGCTTGTCTCACACTACTGGTCAAATAAGTGATGAATTACTAATACACATATAGATGTAAGACACAGCTGCATATGTGCAAGCACAATCATAACAGGTTGTATACTCACTAAGTACACTACATCCAAATATAATAATGATAATGAAATGTAAAAATAACAGTTGATGGTTTGATAGCCGTGTGCTTTCTGTTGCAGTTGGTTGTGTGAAGAATGACTTCAGTCCTTTGCTGCAAAGCTGTTTCTGTGGCAAAGAGGACTAAGGCATCCATACTGTCTTCTGAAGATGCATTGGTGTAAGAGTTCAAATCCTGGGGTATGTAGAAATATCTCATGTGCACTGTCATGTTTTACTGTGTATGTCTTATACTAGCTTTCCTAATTTCACATATTTCTCCATTTTTTCAGTATTTCTTATTCCTATTTCTTTTACCAGACAATAAATACATTACAGGTTTGGCTGTGCTCATTTGGTTTGCACATCATGCCACATTGCAGTAACAGGACAAATCAGACCACCTACAAAAGAATTAGCCCCCAAATATAAATGTTTGGGTATTGCAAAAAACAGGCCTGGAGTACAGATGGAACTATCAGATGTTGGTAGTTGTGAGTGTGTGGCTGTGTGTGTGTGTGTGTGTGTGTGTGTGTGTGTGTGTGTGTGTGTGTGTGTGTGTGTGTGTGTGTGTTGTGCATCTATTTAGCAGATTAGATGTGGTATCCTACAGTTACTTTTCCAAGGGCATGGATTGCCAGCATTTTGATACTTGCACAAGCCTACACATCCAATGTATGCAGCCCTTCCAACCTATTGTCTCCCACATGGCCTGTTGATGTCATTTACTATAAGTTCACCTGCACTCCTATAAAAGCTAGACTTGTGGTTTGGGGATTGCATTAAGTACTGTATTCTGTAGTCTCTGCATCTAGATAAGTAAGGGATTCTATTCTCACTGCAGTCAACTGTGTGTGTGTCTAGACAGCAGAGTAGGTGTGGTATCCTATAATTACTTCTACAAGGGCATGGATTGCCAGTATTTTGATACCTACACAAGACTACACATCTATTTCATGCAGCTCTCCCAATCTGTTGCTCCCACATGGTCTGCTGATGTCATCTAATGTAAGTTCATCTGCACTCCTGTAAAAGTCAGACTTGTGCCGTAGTGCTTGTGTTAAGTACTGTGGTCTGTGTACCTAAATAGGTAGGGGGTGTATTCTCAATGCAGAACTCTGTGTGTGTGTGTGTGTGTGTGTGTGTGTGTGTGTGTGTGTGTGTGTGTGTGTGTGTGTGTGTGTGTGTGTGTCTGTGCGTGTGTGTCCTAGTTGTTGCTTGACATTACAGAGAACCTTTTACACCAGCATGTAGGACACTCATTTGATCTTTAACTGCTGATGTCATCAGCTATAAGCTGTTGTCTGACACACTCCAAGTTGGTCTTGAGCTGTGACTTTTGCATAAAGTGCTGCATTTATAGTCTCTGTACTGAAATAGGTAGGGATTCTATTCTCACTGTAGTCAACTGTGTGTGTGAATAGGTGTGTGCCTGTTGGCATTTGCTTGAAATTGCCGAGGGCCTTTTATATCGGCATGTGGGACACTAATTCTGGCCTCAACAGACTCTGCAGATGTCATCAGCTATATGATAGGTTTGGATCTGCAGTAATCCCAATAGGGCATGATCAGACAGTGGTCTGGAGGCCAGGCAGATGTAACCTCTTCCTATACCACATAGATTACAGTGGCATGGCTTTTAGTCTTTCCATATATCTCATAGCATGGTACATAGCCTCTGTGTTATGTTGATGAGGAAATAGTGCAGTCTATCCAGCTACTACATGTGTCTGGTGAGGGTAATGCAAAAGAGTTCATTATACTGTTTTCATGTTCTGATTTCACTACAGTGCTCTCATACAATCCTAATATCTGAATATGATGGTGTGACTTATAATGTGCAATCATATGTTTGTACTGGGAAATCCTTAAAGAGAAAAGTTAGAAATGTATGATATCCATTGCAGTTTCTTACTTCACAACCTTCACAGGTGATTTAGTAAGGTTGTGACATTTTGATGCTATAAACTGTTGAACTTTTTTAAGGAGAACATTGTTCAAGGTACAATGACCACTTAAACAACAAAATGAAGATATACTAAACAGTAAGTTACCTATGCACCATCAGCATCAAACAGAAGACATTTGTATCATTGAATCCAAAGGATAGAAAACAGGGATATGGCACAGTTGTCATCACTTGCAGACTATGTTGTTAGGGGATAGGGGGCATGAATCCTAGGCTGACAAACAAGGTCATTGAGTAAGAAAGAGAAGCAGGCAGCATATGTATAAAACAATAAATAGCCAATGAGACTAAATGAGTAACTGTGGTGTGTGTATATGTAGGGGTTCTCCAGGTGAAATAGTTGTATGAGTGTGTGCATGACCACAACCAAGCTCTGTGCTCATTCTATGTCTTGATCTGTTACAGAGGTGTAATCCATGTATGGTAGTGGTGGCAGTTCATCGTTGGCATCCCTGACCAGGAGAACTGACTCTGATAGGAGTTGCACTAGCATGGTGACATCCAGAATCATGGTCAGATACAGTTCTTCTACCTGAACATGACTGTTGTCTGCTGGACTAGCCCCCATCATGGGGACACCCACAACCATGACTCCCATGGCCTGCCACATCTGTGTGGACAGTACATTCACTGAAGGAGCACTGGAAGTACTGGCAATATGTGAGAGTGATTAGACATGGCCACATTGCCTGACAGTAGATGATGTGGCTGACTTATGCCCATGAGGATGCTATTCCCCTCCCAACAGACATTCCATCATAGACACTGCCGATTCCATAACAGACACCCCTCAGTCCATCACAGACACCCCTCATTACCATGCCTCATTCATCCATTGCTGTGAATATGCAACATGGTGGAACCAGTCACACATGGCAGACTGTGTCACAGTACTCTGAGACATGCACTGTGTAACCCATACTATATAATTGTCTTTAATGTGTTTGAGGATATGAATTGAAAATCATATAATATGCAGCTTGCAAAAAATGAAGGCCAGCCTGGATGTTAAGGGGCAAAACCTGTGAATTGTGTGCTGTTTACTCACATTTCCAACTTTGCATGTAAGCTGATATACCTAGTGGAAGTAAGGCAGCCTGCAGGGCTGTTGTGATTTTTCCCTCCAAAGCAGTAATCACTCACAGCTGCAATCCATTAATAATGTACACCATATAAAAAGGCAACCCTGTAGCTAAGAAAGCTATATGTTTGGAACATTGAGAAGAAGCATTTTCTGCACATTATTTCTACAGAGGAGTATTCATTCTCACAAAGTATGGTTCCATTTTGTCACCTACATACTGCATATGGTGGAATGTGTTTAACAAGAATGTGAAGCACAGACTTCTACACTGTTATCTGTATGCATTACTTAAAAGTGTACTGATGTCGTGGCCATGTTTGTCCAGCCGTTCCAGAAGTAGACATGACTGGCAAGACATTAAAATAAATAAAAAATGACTGCTCTGTGAGAAATATACAGAAATGTTTCAAGGACAGGTCCTTTGACAGCACTTGTAGCATTTCAAAGATATTTTGTTAGCGAAAATGATCATTTGCCTATTCTTTTGTGGGGGTGGGGGCTAAGGTGAGTTACTGTTATGGCCCTAACAAGGATATCTCACTCTTGTTCCTCTCCTTGTTGTGCATCCTGCCTGTTGTTAGTATTTCACATCTTTAGATTGTATTACGTTTTACCAGTGGGTAATACTGACTGGCAACTTTTTCTGTTGTAAATGTAATCAATATTTTGTAGTTGAGTGATACTTGTGTGTAGTATATGTCAGTTTTCTTGTAGTCCATCTACAATCATGGCATCAAGATGTGTGAATCCATGTCTAAAACTTTTCTCAAATACTGAAAACAGTGTAATAAGTGACGGTTCACAGCAGCATGGTGCCCTCCTCCTGCAAAGGGGGAGGCAAGATATTGGCTGTAGACTCATACTATGGCAAAAAATGGTTGCTGATGTGAATGCTGTGGGTGGCCACAGCAGAACCTATGAACAGGTGCACCACAGGTCCACTGATATGATCACTGTTGCAAGAAGGAGAGCAGTTGCAGTAGGCTGTGACCTCTTGGGTACAGGTGGAGGCACTGATAGGGAACTACCATTGACCCCAATGAGCAGTTGCTACCTGATTTAAGGACCACACAAAGCTCAAAGGAAACTGAAGTCCACCATGTGCTGGATGTGGGGGCCAGTATGTAGGACATCCCAACCACATCCCAAGAGGAGCTTCCAGCTAGGCCTTGTTATCTGAACTGTTGAATACTGTTGTATATTTAGCGAAGTTAAATGAATAAGTTAATTCTGTGTCACATGTATTTATTTGGTTCTGGGATTGAATATTGGTACTCTTACAAGCTTAGCTTGGAGTTGTCATCTACGTTGAATAAATGTTGTTGTTTGTCTTTTCCCCGGTTAGGGGTCGCCACAGCAGAACTCCGGTCCACTAATGATTGGCAGGTGGTTTTTATGGTGTTAAGTTGCTAGCCTGATGCACAACCTTCAATGAAGGCAAACACATTCAACGCATGTCTTTTGAATGCCCACTCGACCACGAGGAGGACATGCAGACACCACACAGAAGGCACTCCCAACCCAGGCCGAGAATCGAACAGGAGAACCCCTTAATGTGAGGCAACAACGCTACCGCTGCACCACCGTGGAATACAGCTACGTTAAATAAATGAACAGTAATAATAAATAAAAGAGAAGCTAAGGGTTGGGGTGAAAGAAAAAAGGGATAAGATTAGTAACTTCATATGTGTCATACAATGCATTGATACAATTATTGGGCTATATTTTTTTAACTTTACTTTTAAGACTACCAGCTCCTAAAAATAAATTTTTTACTTTTAAGGCTACTCAGCTCATAACAGCTGCACACTATACTACAGATTGCAGCAAGCAATCCTTGATGTGTGCATATATTGCACATATGTGTGTCCACATTATACTGATCACAGTTTACAGCAGGCCATTTTTGCCACTAACATAGAGGTCTGAAGTTACATTGCAAAACTGATTAAAATTTCACAGTATTTTATAGTTTGGAAGTATGGTTTTTGAACCTACACCCCCTGACTACTTTGTAATACTGTACTGTTGTTCTCACCCAGAAACTAATGCATGCATATTTTTCTTTTACAGTTGAGAGATGCATACTCAATTTGATACAACTGTATTAAATACAAAAAAAGCTGTCTTTAACTGTTAATGCTACAACAACAGGCCATTCTGATGCATACATACTACATATTTCTCATATGCTTGCCAAGCTTGTGGCATGCATCATCACATTCAAAGCTCTCTGCATGGCAGCTGTGGAAAAATCAGAAGAGAGTACCACTGTGAATAGCAGTCTTGACTGTATTCAACTTTTAACTTACAAGTAGTCACTGTAATTGATACTTACACATCTGTGTGGTGTCCTCAGTCTTAAATTCCCCAATTCAATGATCAAGGGTATCGCTCTTACTCCTGCTGAGATCGTTGAAATGGTATCGACATTGTTCACCAGTCTGGGGGATACCTGTAGCACTGGTCAACACCCTGGCAATACTATTCTATGTTCAAATTTGTATTCTGAGCCTGAATAGACCCTCTGCAGTATCTGTGACCATTGATGCTGAACTAGGAGACCAACAAATACTTTGGACTCCTGGACATCCTACCTTTGAGCTCTGAAGTGTGCTCCCTTACCACAAACACCAGCTATGACTCCATGACTACGGGAAATCAAGTCCAATGTAGAATGAGGTTTCCCCACCAATTCCACTTTATATCCTGATATTGTGCCACCAATCCCAGTTTTCACATGCTTAATGGGTGTGTGAACAGTGTTTGAAAATGTTGCATGATGCTTACAATTGTGAAAACATGGTGTGTGGCCTCTCCACTTACAGTGTATGTCTTACGTGGTGCATCACTCAAACAGGGGCCAAAAAAAATTTAATGAAGAAAACTAAGGAAAGGAAACACCAAATGTTATGCTTTCATATTATCCTTGGGCAGAATCAGTGCTATATGTGTCAGAGTTCTCAGCCTTCTATCTCCAAAATGAGGAACAGGTGCCCTCATAATCTAGAACAAATGGACAAAATGTAGAAAACATACTAATGGCTTACTAACATCTGCAACTAGGAGGTTATATGATGGTTAAACTCTGCTGGTTTTACTTACATAAAAGATCTTGTAGTGAATTACTATGATTCATTACTATTTATCCTGGATATCAATGAGAAACTTCATAACACTGGATGTGTGACCGACCCTTTCAGTGTGAAACTTCATGCAACATGAACTTTTTAAGACCCTGAATGAGGTATATTCTTTGTAATGAGGTACACTTGAAAGGCATGTGTAGTCCTGGTCGTCATTGTGGCATTTTGCACAAATTTGCACACTGGAACTACTTCAACTTACACCAAATTACTATCCACAGTTGCGTGCAAGCTTTTGTAGCCAGCAACCTTACATGGGAATGCTATCTGCATTCACCAAAGGGATTTCTCAGCCAGCAGCACTCTTGTGAGACACAAAACCTTGCTGATGTGCACTGCACCTCATTAACATGCATTGCATTATGCCACACGATGAGCAACATTGCGTCCTCAGTAACACTCCATGTAGGCTCTGCATGAAGCCTACATGGATTTTATTGAAGTCTTATGGAATCCTGGGGTCTATGTTTTATTAGGGAAGGGAATGGGTTAATTTGACAAGACTGTGCATGTAGCACCAAGACTACAAGAGGTAGCTATACTTTGTGTAGGCTAAGGATGATCACTAAGGCAATCCTGCTCAGTGTGTAACTGAGTTGCTCCTAGAGCAGCAGAAAAGCTTATAGGTTAAAAGGGTCATAGGTAGGTACTAGGCTGTCAGCCCTAGGGCCTATACACGCCTAGCCATAACAATTCCCTGGCTATTTCTTCCCACACTATTTACTTCCCTGGACCTCTGTCTAGCAAGGCGACTGACGTGATTCGTGGGGTGAATTTCCTTTCTCCCATCCAATCATCAAGGTTCCTTTTGAAGAGTGCCAAAGAGATGCTTGACATGTATGGGCAGTCTATTCCAGATTCTGGGAAGTCTCTGAGTCAGGAACCTATTCCTCCAGCATGTTTTGTTCATTGTGATGACAAGGTTTAGATCCCTGGAATGTGTGGCTCTGAGGGATTGGGATTTCTTTAAGTGTAGCATGTCCAACAGCTCTGGGTTTAACATGGCCTTGTATGTTAAGCAGAGATCACCTCTGAGTAGACAATATGCGACAGAGTATAGCTGGAGTTTTTTAAGGCTTGGAAGGGTTTCCCTGACAGCTGGTTAGGTAAACCTGAGCTTCTTGGCTTTTGCATTTGTACGGGGCACTGCTTGCCATCTCTGTATGAACAGCAGCACAGCACAAATGAGAGGCCTAAGTACGTGCAAAGAGAAACAAGTTTTAAGCTAACTACCAGTCAGGAAAGCACACAATAAGCCTTCCATCAACAATCCCAACTTAGACAGGTTATATCAACACACTTCTGCCACAAGGGTGCAGGAAAAACACCTTCTTAATGTAGAATAGCTGGTCTGGAGCCCCACACAAACTACCTACAACAGTCCTACAACTAACAGATACAATGTAATACATTGCAATTAACAACTTAAAGCAGTAGCAGACACTACAGTTTTTTTATTTATTTTTTTATTGAAACTACTGTAAGAGAAGTGCAAAAAATACTTAGAACCCTTTTGTGTTTTTCTCAGCTCAGATAGACCAAATAAACACCTAAAGCTGTTAGATGAATAATTCCTGTCCTCCTAATGTAAAAGCAAAGTGAAGGAGTGTCTGGAGTGAAATGCTACCACAAACAAACTTAAAAGATATGAAATGCTACCACAAACAAACTTAAAGATATGGATAAAAGAGTGTACTTTAAATAGCTTATAAAAGTGTGATTATTCGATAAAAAATACTTCACTTTATATAAATGAGCTAAGAGCCACTCAACTGAGGATCTATATTAGATCAGCAAACGCTTAAAACAGTGAAAGCTAATTGATCGACCTTATGTAAGCGAAAGCTTACAATCTCGAACTGTCAGATCAGCGATTTGTTTCCTAGGGAAAGAAATTGCTGATCCAAAACACATACACACAACACAAGCACACCAAACAAACAGAAATCCACACACATACACCTAAAATCTGACACCTAACCCTACAATAAACTATGCACACACCACTAACTATCCACTTACCTTAACCCAAACCGTAACCCTAAGGTCCGTCACTATCGCACACTCACCTCTCCCGCTCCCTAACCCTAACTCACCTAAACCCACCCTAACCCTCAGGTCCACACAATCGCGCACATACCTAACCCGAGCCCTAACCCTAACTCACCTAACCCACACAACACTCACATCCACACAATCGCACATTTACCTGAATCTGACCCGTAACTCTCCACCACAGCACTGAAAATACCGAAGCAACAGAAATGGACAACCAAATTTTTTCCCTAGGAAAAAATTCGGGTTTTTGTTGCTTCGATATTTTGAACATTCGCTAAAATAAGGTTGATCAATCAGCATTCGCTTGTTTAAGCATTCGCTGATCTAATATAGACCCTCAACTGAGCAGAATTTATAAATGCACTATAAACAAGATAAGCTGAATTACAATCCAGATGTCTCAAGTGTTTCTCCATCCTAAACAGTCCAGGTTACCTCCCAGTGCAAAAGATGGAAAATCCACTGACCTCTTGATGCAAAATCAAGTACTTGCAAGATTGTAAAAATACACTACTTTATCCAACAGTTAGCTAGATAATGAATTCAGAGCAAGTAAATCAATACAACAAACAATGATGAAGCAAAAAGCACTTAATCAATATAAGCACAAGTAAAAGCAAATAAATAATTCAAGATATCAACAGCAGTGTAGAAAGGGAGGAGCTTATTAAGGTCAATTTACAGTAAGGGTGGGCAGCTTAAAACCACCTGGGTTAAAAAAACTAGCAGGGAATCACTAGCAGTGTTTTAATTTATATAGGCTTGAAATCTTTTTAGAAAAGAAAAAGGTCCAGAAAATCACTGTGTATTTAAGTATCACTCAAGAGACAATTTAACCAATGAAAAAATGTAAAATTCGCAGCCTGGATAAGTGTCTACCTCTCACATACGGGAAAAAAAACACCAGCCAAGCAGATTCCTTACAACAGAAAACAAACTGGAGCAGGTAAAACGGAAAGCAACTCTAGCAGCAAGTCACAGACAAAAAAAAAAAAAAAAGGTTTACTTTCCTTATCCAGCACGGAATCACCAGCAGTGTTTCAGTTTATGTAGGTATGAAATATTTTTAGAAAAGTTAAGGGCCTTGTCTGAACTGCTTTTGTAATGGTGTCTGTTTTTCTTCAGAGCAGTCTGTTTTGGTAATCTAACACAAAAATTAATTGAATGCCAAAACATACCTCCCGACTGTTCAGATTCTCGCAGAATTTCCTGATTTTTTCCTCATATATTGAATCAATTCCTTGTAAAAATCTGTGTATTTTCAGGCAAATCACTCAGGATTGAAGTCACTAAATAATGTTATACACTTGAGTTTCAGACTTCATATTCTTCAGAAAATGCATGCTAATACAAATCCTGTTACTCTAGCATCTTTCTAAGTTTATAAGAGAGATACTTAAGATCTGTCCCTATTTTTTAGCCTTTGTTCCCCCCATCAGTTCAGGCTTTGTCCAGATTTGATTTGCTAAGAGATGGAGAGGTATGTGTCAAACATTAAACCAAACAGTTAAGAGAAGTGAGTCAGAACTCAGTTATGAATAAAAAAAAAAACATACTATGAATACAAACAGATTAAAATATAAACTATATTCACATCACAAAATTTTCACAATGGTCAGTTTTTTAAACTATAGTCAGATTATTAATCTATAAAAAGAATATAAAGAGAATGTTGAGATATAGTGAGACAGTCACATAACCACAATCATTCAATGTACCTTTCTTTCATATCACATTCGTATCACACTAGGTCATGTTTTATGTTATTTAAAAGGCAACATGGGGTAGTATATATATTGTCCCGTTGTTGCTGTGTATTTGTCCTTGGAGAAAGCCAAGATGACCTGATCTGTTAAGATAACAGGATGAGGAATGGTGGTGGGTATACTTTGGAGGATGACTGGAGGGGAGGGGGGTTCACATCTGTCAACTAGCATGGTGGCTATTATGTCTGGTTGAGTATGAGTAGTGCCATCCACCACCATTTCAGCTCATAGCTGGGTATTCCCTTTTAGATTTCAGATGTAGTTAAATAATGCCTTATGATTATCCTTAGCTTGGGAGGCTATTTTTACTTCATAATTAGCTTTGGAGTACTTGACAAGACCTCCAATTTGCTTGTTTAAGTGGAGATGGATTTCTTCCTTTGCTGAGTCAGGTTCGTCTTGTTCTTGGACATTAGTTTATTTCTCTTGTTTTGTACCCTCTTTATACTAGGGGGTCCACCAGGGTGACTTGCTTTTCGGCAAGACCTGGTTTTAATCAGGTCATTTACAGATGATTCTATACAACTGCTTAAGTGGTTATATAGGGCATTGGTGTACACCTCTGCATAGGAGTTCATGTTATCTGTGTTCAAGGGGGCTTTAAATCTTCTCATACCATCATTTAGTAGGAAAGGAGTCTAGATGGAAACAAGAGTAAGTAAAAGTGATTACATTTGCACAGAGTTGACTTTATCATGTAACAGCAGATACATCATGACATTATTAGACAGGGTGGATGCTACAAAAGTAGAGTAACAATAGCAAAAGTCCTTTTAAGTGCCATGATATGCATGCAGCTTCGCTCCCCCACCCCCGTATGAAGAATAGAAAACAGACTATTCATACTGTCATTTAAGCATATTCAGTAGGTAACTGATGGAATACAGTCAAATTTTATCAAAAACTATATTCGACTGTGCAGATATACAGCAAAGTATTACCCTCCCTTGTGTTTACAACATTGGGCTACCCTTCAGTTTCTCTGCCTACATGGTTACCAACCATGTATATTCAGGGCTATAAGCACAGAGAAGATGCAAATAAGATCAAAACTCATTAGAATTGTTGAATCACAAAAAAGTGTAATCATGTAGGAATGTTCACTTCATGTAAGCACTTCCACAGTGTTTATTTTCAATGGATGGCAACAGTGAATGATGACATCAAGGCAGGGTATCAGATTACACCTACAAAGGTGTACATGTAGGTCTGTGAAGGGAGAAAGTGCATGTAAGCAGTGCACAGTTCGCAAGTTCTGTTTCATCCTATTTATTTTTTGTTAAAACGTGTTGCCTCTGTCTGCTTTAATTTATTTTTAATTACGTTTTTCATTGTTTGAGGGATTTGGCACTTAGAGCAATCACAAAAAACATTGGAATGAATGTCATCTTTCTCTATGTTTGGCATGTAGCTATTCCTCTGGCAGCATGTGTATGTGTAGAGCTAGAGGACAGATGGTCCTGGGTTTTAATACAGGGTGTGCAAACTTTAAATCACTTCTGGTGCTTCACAGAAGACAGTAATAACAATACTGCCTTTGTTTACCTCATTGACATGTAGGTGAGTGCAGGGGCTTGGAGGTGCATGGAGCAGCAAGGAGGTGCACATCACACACTAATCAGCAGTAACAGAGTTAACACACTCAGTTAAGCAGCAGGTTTGTTTCACAGGTGCTAATTACAGCATAAGCAGGTGATTTTCAGCACGGTGGACCTATTCAACAAGTTATAAAGCATCCATGTAGCCTCCATTTTGTTTTTTTTCTGAATACTTCAATACCATTAGAGTAGAGACAAGCAAATTTTAAAGGTTCCCAATGATAGTGCCTGCTGCATCTTTTATCCATATGTATGTGCTACAGGCTGAAGCCAATGGTGCTGGTGCTGGTGACAATAGGCCTAGGCCGAGAAGGATAAGAGTTCAGGCCCAGGGTAACTTTTCAGATGCTACATGACCTGGAGATTGTATATGACTACTGGGTGGATATGGACACATTAGAATAACTCTCTGAGCTCTGACTCCCTCAACTTAGAGCCAGAGCTAGCCGAGGGGGAGCCCATCCCAGTGGAGACTAAAGTACATGTAGCCTTTATAATATTAGCTACATGTACCTTTCAAAGACCAACTGGGGATGGATGGGTGTGTAACAGGTATCAGCATCCAGGATCCCCCACCAATTCCTGGATGCTATGGTCATACATGCCAGTGAGCACATATGTTTTCTCTGTAGTTCTGAGGAAAGGGACAGCAATTTGCAACATTTCTACTGGTTAGTGCACTACCCTGAAGTATAAGGTGCCATAGATTGCACTCATATACACATCAAGGCACAACCTGATGAGTAGGGTTGAATCTGCATTAACTGCAAGGGATGCCACTCCATCAACTGCCGAGTTATGTGTAATGCCAAAGGAATTATCTTGAATGTGTGTGCTGGCAACCCTGGCAGTTATCATGATCCCCATATCTGGCACACATCACAGCTGTCCCAGATGTTTGCTAGTGGGGAGATCCCACAGGGCCATTTACTAGGGGATGCTGGCTGTGCACTGGAACTGTGGCTGATGATACCCATCAGAAGTGCACACGCAGCCACAGAACACCATAATGAGGCACACACTCAAACCAGAAACATCACAGAGTATGTAATTGGGCTGCTGAAGTCACAGTTCCAGTGCCTAGATACATCTGGTGGAACCCTGCAATATAATCCAAGCATAGGTATACAAATCTTCACAATATGTGCTGTGCTCCATAATCTGATCCTGTGGGAACAGCTCCTGCAGAATCAGTAAGGGAAAGGGACACACATCCCAATCACCAACACCTAGATCATCACAGCCACAGTCAGAGGAGGATTCAGAGAGGGAAGCACCATCTTCTGAGGCTGGAGGAAGACTTAGTCATGCTCAGTATGCCCTTGCTTTGGCCTACAGACAACACATAGCACATTTACTGGCCACCTAGGTGCCAAATACCTTTCTCTTACAAACATACATCTAGTAAATTTGATGCCAGGCAACTCATCCAGCCTATATCTCCCCATATATCGGCTGTGTACTGCTTGCATCAGAGTCGGCCATGAAGTAAAACTGTGTCAACTGCTGGATATGCAAGGTAAGTTCTGAGCCTAAAGTGCATACTTTAATAATATTATGGCATATCCTTGTATTTCTTAAATTGGTACCATAATCAAGTAAATATTGTTGGATTCCTACTGAAACTACCTTAACATGTGACAGCAGAGCAATGATTTTACTTATAGGCTCTTATTAGTAAGTCGTAGGCCTCAGGCATCAAAGATTCACACAGTCATCCCTCTCAAAAGTGCATGCCCTCAGTTTAGCACCATGAATTTGTACTGGGATATCATTGAAGAGAGAAGTTAGAAAGTAATGATACACATTGCAGTTTCTGTCTTCACAACACTTCCCAATATTAAACAACAGGCAGGATGCAGAACAAGGAGAGTAACAAGGGCATCATACCCTTGTCTGTGCCATAGCAGTAACTCACCTTTGCTCCCCACCAAAAGTACATGCTAGGCTTGTTTGTGACATAAGAGTAACTGAGCTTTGTCCCCCCACCCCAATAGAGCAGTGTACCCTTGTTTGTGCCATCAGAGTAACTCACCTATGCTACCTCCAAAATAACAGTATATGGTTGTGTGTGCCATCCAACCTGGCCTTCAGTTGTTGGCAACTGCATATCATATCAAGGGTCTAGGGAACTACTAAAGGGGTGGTGAATACTGCACAATGTGTCTGGGCTAATATATGCCTTCGGGAAGATAGCCCAGTACCAACCTATGAACCTATATAACTCCCCCAGTTAATATCCTCATACAAATTAACGCCAGGGATATTAGATGGCTGACACTGCTTGTCTCACACTACTGGTCAAATAAGTGATGAATTACCAATACACATATAGATGTAAGACACAGCTGCATATTTGCAATCACAATCATAACAGGTTGTATGCTCACTAAGTACACTACATCCAAATATAATAATGATAATGAAATGTAAAAATAACAGCTGATGGTTTGATAGCCATGTGCTTCCTGTTGCAGTTGGTTTTGTGAAGAATGACTTCAGTCCTTTGCTGCAAAGCTGTTTCTGTGGCAAAGAGGACTAAGGCATCCATACTGTCTTCTGAAGATGCAGTGGTGTAAGAGTTCAAATCCTGAGGTATGTAGAAATATCTCATGTGCACTGCCATGTTTTACTGTGTATGTCTTATACTGGTTTTCCTAATTTCACATATTTCTCCATTTTTTTCAGTATTTCTTATTCCTATTACTTTTACCAGACAATAAATACATTACAGGTTTGGCTGTGCTCATTTGGTTTGCACATCATGCCACATTGCAGTAACAGGTCAAATCAGACCACCTACAAAGCAGTTAGCCCCAAATATAAATGTTTGGGTATCGCAAAAAACAGGCCTGGAGTACAGATGGAACTATCAGATGTTGGTAATGCGGGCCACATTTGTGCATTGCTTACCTATATGCAAACAGGTGTCTCTCACATGTGTGTACACTTTGTTCACTAGCGTGCAAACCAGCTGCTCGCTGTGCTATGGGACTGTATATATCATGCTTCATTATTAGTATTTATTCTTCATTTCCTTTGTTTGATATCAAATTACATGTGGAAACATTACAAACAAAGGACCCAATCTAACTATACATCATATATTTACAATAAATTCATGTGTTGTTCCCCACACCACCAAGCACTACAGCACTGGAGCCTCAGTACTTTTTCTACACACACACACACATATCTATATATATATATATATATATATATATATATATATATATATATATATATATATCTATATATATATCTATATATATATATATATATATATATATATATATATATATATATACCACAGTACAAAGTGTGATATATAATATTGTGTGCTCCATCATGGACAGGGCCAGTTGGTGGTGCCACAACCCTGCTCTGCTAAAGCCAAACATTCAACTATGTTCAGTAAGGGTATATGTGTTGCTACACAGTTAGGCTTCTAAACAGCCTAGTGCTATCAGTGCTTTTAGGCTACTAGCCTCATATAACGCTGTGATGCTATATGCCTAGGTAGGCCTCCCAAGCTGTTGTGCACTACATGGCCTGCTGATATCACCTACTATAAATGCTGCTGCACTCATGTATAAATCAGATTTGTGTCATGGTGCTTGCATTAAGTATTGTGTTCTGTAGTCTATGCACTTTGATAGGTAGGGGTTCAGTTCTCACTGCATTCAAATGTGTGTGTGTGTGCGTTTGTGTGTGTTTGTGTGTGTGTGTGTGTGTGTGTGTGTGTGTGTGTGTGTGTGTGTGTGTGTGTGTGTGTGAATCTATTTAGCAGATTAGATGTGGTATCCTACAGTTACTTCTCCAAGGGCATGGATTGCCAGCATTTTGATACTTGCACAAGTCTACACATCCAATGTATGCAGCCCTTCCAACCTATTGTCTCCCACATGGCCTGTTGATGTCATCTACTATAAGTTCACCTGCACTCCTATAAAAGCTAGACTTGTGGTTTGGGGATTGCATTAAGTACTGTATTCTGTAGTTTCTGCATCTAGATAAGTAGGGGATTCTATTCTCACTGCAGTCAACTGTGTGTGTGTGTCTAGACAGCAGAGTAGGTGTGGTATCCTATAATTACTTCTCCAAGGGCATGGATTGCCAGTATTTTGATACCTACACAAGACCACATCTATTTCATGCAGCTCTCCCAATCTGTTGTCTCCCACATGGTCTGCTGATGTCATCTAATGTAAGTTCATCTGCACTCCTGTAAAAGTCAGACTTGTGCCGTAGTGCTTGTGTTAAGTACTGTGGTCTGTGTACCTAGATAGGTAGGGGCTGTATTCTCACTGCAGAACTGTGTGTGTGTGTGTGTGTGTGTGTGTGTGTGTGTGTGTGTGTGTGTGTGTGTGTGTGTGTGTGTGTGTGTGTGTGTGTGTGTGTGTGTGTGTGTGTGTGTGTGTGTGTGTGTGTGTGTGCGTATGTGTCCTAGTTGTTGCTTGACATTACAGAGAACCTTTTACACCAGCATGTAGGACACTCATTTGGTCTTTAACTGCTGACGTCATCAGCTATAAACTGTTGTCTGACACACTCCAAGTTGGTCTTGAGCTGTGACTTTTGCATAAAGTGCTGCATTTATAGTCTCTGTACTGAAATAGGTAGGGATTCTATTCTCACTGTAGTCAACTGTGTGTGTGAATAGGTGTGTGCCTGTTGGCATTTGCTTGACATTGCCGAGGGCCTTTTATATCAGCATGTGGGACACTAATTCTGGCCTCAACAGACTCTGCAGATGTCATCAGCTATATGATAGGTTTGGATCTGCAGTAATCCCAATAGGGCATGATCAGACAGTGGTCTGGAGGCCAGGCAGATGTAACCTCTTCCTATACCACATAGATTACAGTGACATGGCTTTTAGTCTTTCCATATATCTCATAGCATGGTACATAGCCTCTGTGTTATGTTGATGAGAAAGGAGTGCAGTCTATCCAGCTACTACATGTGTCTGGTGAGGGTAATGCAAAAGAGCTCATTATACTGTTTTCATGTTCTGATTTCACTACAGTGCTGTCATACAATCCTAATATCTGAATATGATGGTGTGACTTATAATGTGCAACCATATGTCTGTACTGGGAAATCCTTAAAGAGAAAAGTTAGAAATGTATGATATGCATTGCAGTTTCTTACTTCACAACCTTCACAGATGATTTAGTAAGGTTGTGACATTTTGATGCTATAAACTGTTGAACTTTTTTAATGAGAACATTGTTCAAGGTACAATGACCACTTAAACAACAAAATGAAGATATACTAAACAGTAAGTTACCTATGCACCATCAGCATCAAACAGAAGACATTTGTATCATTGAATCCAAAGTATAGAAAACAGGGATATGGCACAGTTATCATCACTTGCAGACTATGTTGTTAGGGGATAGGGGGCATGAACCCTAGGCTGACAAACAAGGTCATTGAGTAAGAAAGAGAAGAAGGCAGACATATGTATAAAATAATAAATAGCCAATGAGACTAAATGAGTAACTGTAGTGTGTGTATATGTAGGGGTTCTCCAGGTGAAATAGTTGTATGAGTGTGTGCATGACCACTACCAAGCTCTGTGCTCATTCTATGTCCTGATCTGCTACAGAGGTGTAATCCATGTATGGTAGTGGTGGCAGTTCATCGTTGGCATCCCTGACCAGGAGAACTGACTCTGAAATGAGTTGCACTAGCATGATGACATCCAGAATCATGGTCAGATACAGTTCTTCTACCTGAACATGACTGTTGTCTGCTGGACTAGCTCCCATCATGGGGACACCCACAACCATGACTCCCATGGCCTGCCACATTTGTGTGTACAGTACATTCAATGAAGGAGCACTGGAAGTGCTGGCAGTATGTGAGAGTGATTGGACATGGCCACATTGCCTGGCAGCAGATGATGTGGCTGACTTATGCCCATGAGGATGCTATTCCTCTCCCAGCAGACATTCCATCATAGACACTGCCCTTTCCATAACAGACACCCCTCAGTCCATAACAGACACCCCTCATTACCATGCCTCATTCATCCATTGCTGTGACTATGCAACATGGTGGAACCAGTCACACATGGCAGACTGTGTCACAGTACTCTGAGACATGCACTGTGTAACCCATACTATATCATTATCTTTAATGTGTTTGAGGATATGAATTGAAAATCATATAATATGCAGCTCGCAAAAAATGAAGGTCAGCTTGGATGTTAAGGGGCATAACCTGTGAATTGTGTACTGTTTACTCACATTTCCAACTTTACATGTAACACTTTCTAGATCTAAGCTGACATACCTAGTGGAAGTAAAGCAGCCTGCAGTGCTGTTGTGATTTTTCCCTCCAAAGCAGTAATCACTCACAGCTGCAATCCATTAATAATGTACACCATATAAAAAGGCAACCCTGTAGCTAAGAAAGCTATATGTTTGGAACATTGAGAAGAAGCATTTTCTGCACATTATTTCTACAGAGGAGTATTCATTCTTACAAAGTATGGTTCCATTTTGTCACCTGCATACTGCATATGGTGGAATGTGTTTAACAAGAATGTGAAGCACAGACTTCTACACTGTTATCTGTATGCATTACTTAGAAGTGTACTGATGTCATGGCCATGTTTGTCCAGCCGTTCCAGAAGTAGACATGACTGGCAAGACATTAAAATAAATAAAAAATGACTGCTCTGTGAGAAATATACAGAAATGTTTCAAGGACAGGTCCTTTGACAGCACTTGTAGCATTTCAAAGATATTTTGTTAGCCAAAAGGATCATTTGCCTATTCTTTTGTGGGGGTGGGGGCTAAGGTGAGTTACTGTTATGGCCCTAACAAGGATATCTCACTCTTGTTCCTCTCCTTGTTGTGCATCCTGCCTGTTGTTAGTATTTCACATCTATAGATTGTATTACGTTTTACCAGTGGGTAATACTGACTGGCAACCTTTTCTGTTGTAAATGTAAGTGATATTTTGTAGTTGAGTGATACTTGTGTGTAGTATATGTCAGTTTTCTTGTAGTCCATCTACAATCATGGCATCAAGATGTGTGAATCCATGTCTAAAACCTTTCTCAAATACTGAAAACAGTGTAATAAGTGACGGTTCACAGCAGCATGGTGCCCTCCTCCTGCAAAGGGGGAGGCAAGATATTGGCTGTAGGCTCATACTATGGCAAAAAATGGTTGCTGATGTGAATGCTGTGGGTGGCAACAGCAGAACCTATGAACAGGTGCACCACAGGTCCACTGATATGATCACTGTTGCAAGAAGGAGAGCAGTTGCAGTAGGCTGTGACCTCTTGGGTACAGGTGGAGGCACTGATAGGAAACTACCATTGACCCCCAATGAGCAGTTGCTACCTGATTTAAGGACCACACAAAGCTCACAGGAAACTGAAGTCCACCATGTGCTGGATGTGGGGGCCAGTATGTAGGACATCCCAACCACATCCCAAGAGGAGCTTCCAGCTAGGCCTTGTTATCTGAACTGTTGAATACTGTTGTATATTTAGCGAAGTTAAATGAATAAGTTAATTCTGTATCACATGTATTTATTTGGTTCAGGGATTGAATATTGGTACTGTTACAAGCTTAGCTTGGAGTTGTCATCTACGTTAAATAAATGTTGTTGTTTGTCTTTTCCCCGGTTAGGGGTCGCCACAGCGGAACTCTGGTCCGATAATGATTGGCAGTTGGTTTTTATGGTGTCAAGTTGCTAGCCTGATGCACGACCTTCAATGAAGGCACGCGCATTCAACGCATGTCTTTCGAATGCCCACTCGACCATGAGGAGGACATGCAGACTCCACACAGAAGGCACTCCCAACCCAGGCTGAGAATCGAACAGGAGAACCCCTTGCTGTGAAGCAACAACACTACTGCTGCACCACTGTGATATACAGCTACGTTAAATAAATGAACAGTAATAATAAATAAAAGAGAAGCTAAGGGTTGGAGTGAAAGAAAAAAGGGATAAGATTAGTAACTTCATATGTGACATACAATGCATTGATACAATTATTGGGCTATATTTTTTTTTAACTTTACTTTTAAGACTACCAGCTCCTAAAAATACATTTTTTACTTTTAAGGCTACTCAGCTCATAACAGCTGCACACTATACTACAGATTGCAGCAAGCAATCCTTGATGTGTGCATATATTGCACATATGTTTGTCCACATTATACTGATCACAGTTTACAGCAGGCCATTTTTTGCCACTAACATAGAGGTCTGAAGTTACATTGCAAAACTGATTAAAATTTCACAGTATTTTATAGTTTGGAAGTATGGTTTTTGAACCCACACCCCCTGACTACTTTGTAATACTGTACTGTTATTCTCGCCCAGAAACTAATGCATGCATATTTTTCTTTTACAGTTGAGAGATGCATACTCAATTTGATACAACTGTATTAAATACAAAAAAAGCTGTCTTTAATTGTTAATGCTACAACAACAGGCCATTCTGATGCATAAATGCTACATATTTCTCACATCCTTGCCAAGCTTGTGGCATGCATCATCACATTCAAAGCTCTCTGCATGGCAGCTGTGGAAAAATCAGAAGAGAATACCACTGTGAATAGCAGTCTTGACTGTATTCAACTTTTAACTTACAAGTAGTCACTGTAATTGATACTTACACATCTGTGTGGTGTCCCTAGTCTTAAATTCCCCAATTCAATGATCAAGGGTATCGCACTTCCAACTCGTGAGATCGTTGAAATGGTATCGACATTGTTCACCAGTCTGGGGGATACCTGTAGCACTGGTCAAAGCCCTGGCAACACTATTCTATGTTCAGATTTGTATTCTGAGCCTGAATAGACCCTCTGCAGTATCTGTGACCCTTGATGCTGAACTAGGAGACCAACAAACACTTTGGACTCCTGGACATCCTACCTTTGAGCTCAGAAGTGTGCTCCCTTACCAGAAACACCAGCTATGACTCCATGACTACTGGAGATCAAGCCCAATGTAGAATGAGGTTTCCCCACCAATTCCACTTTATATCCTGATATTTTGCCACTAATCCCAGTTTTCACATGCTTACTGGGTGTGTGCACAGTGTTTGAAAATGTTGCATGATGCTTACCATTGTACAAACATGGTGTGTGGCCTCTCCACTTCCAGTGTTTGTCCTACGTGGTGCATCACTCAAACAGGGGCCAAAAAAATTTTAATAAAGAAAACTAAGGAATGGAAAAACCAAATGTCATGCTTTCATATTATCCTTGGGCAGAATCAGTGCTATCTGTGTCAGAGTTCTCAGCCTTCTATCTCCAAAATGAGGAACAGGTGCCCTCACAAACACTGGATCCTACCCAGTTCGGCTTTGTTAAGGGCAGATCCTGCCTCTTAAACCTGGTTGATTTCTTTGAAACAGTCACCAAGGCCATTAAGGTGGTCCACACAGCCTACTGGATGGACCTAAAAGCCCTGATACAATACCCCACTCGGGCATTATAGATAAGCTCACCAGCTTAAATATAAACCCCTATGTCACTAGATGGATTGCAAACTGGCTCAAGGACGGAACCCACATGGTTAGAATTGCTGGAGCCATGTCAGACTCCAAACCAGTTACAAGTGGTGTCCCATAAGGCTCAGTCCTGGGACCTCTCTTGTTCGGTATATATTGGCGGAGGTACAGGCCAACACGGAAGGACTGTGGCTGACCAAGTTCAGATGACTGCAAACTGGGTGCCATAATCGACTCTCCAGCCGACACAAGCATCCTCCAAAAGGGCCTCATAGAAACAGACAACTGGTGCCAGTGCCATGGCCTCAAGCTAAATGCCAAAAGTGTATAGTCATCCCCTTTGGCAAAAACAAAGTGCCCACAAATTACCACATAGGTGGAAATCCATTAAGTACAGAAGAAGTAATTAGGGACCTGGGGACCCAAGTTGATAACAATCTCTCATTTGACAACCACGTGGCCAAAGTGGTTAGAAAAACATTTTATATAGCCCACCTAATCATGAAGGGATTCACATCTAGATCAGGGGAGGTCATCGTGCCTCTTTACTCATCCCTCATCAGGCCCATAATTGAGTACAATGTCCCTTTTGTGATGTACCTTACCAGACACCTGCAGCAACTGGAAAGACCCCAAAAGTACCTCACCAAGAGGATCAAAGGGCTCAAACAGATGCCATATGCTGCCCGGTTAAAGAAACTCCAGCTCTACTCAGTGGCATACCGCCTGTTCAGAGGCGATCTGTGCCTGACGTATAAAGCCATGTCCAACCGAAATTAATGGACATGCTGCACCTCAGAATATCCAAATCCCATCGAGCTCACGCGCCGAGAGACTTGAACCTCAGCACTGAAATAAATAGGACATGCTGGAGGGACAGATTCATAACCCAGAGGCTCCCTTCACTCTGGAATAAAATCCCAGTCCAGGTTAGGCTGAGTCCCTCATTGACTCTCTTCAAGAGGAATCTTGATGAGTGGATGGGAGATCGTTTTACCCGGGTATCACTTCTGTGTCACTGTTAGATAGAGGCACAGTATACTAACCTCGAAAAAGGGCATAGCAAAATAAATTTAAAATGGGTGGCGAAAGCCAAACACATTCTGGCTAGGCTTATAAATGCCCTAGGGCAGATAGCCTAGTATGAACCTATGAACCTATGAACCTATAATCTAGAACAAATGGACAAAATGTAGAAAACATACTAATGGCTTACTAACATCTGCAACTAGGAGGTTATATGATGGTTAAACTCTGCTGGTTTTACTTACATAAAAGATCTTCTAGTGAATTACTATGATTCATTACTATTTATCCTGGATATCAATGAGAAACTTCATAACACTGGATGTGTGACCGACTCTTTCAGTGTGAAACTTCATGCAACATGAACTTTTTAAGACCCTAAATGAGGTATATTCTTTGTAATGAGGTACACTTGAAAGACATGTGTAGTCCTGGTAGTCATTGTGGCATTTTGCACAAATTTGCACACTGGAACTACTTAGACTTACACCAAATTACTATCCACAGTTGCGTGCAAGCTTTTGTAGCCAGCAACCTTACATGGGAATGCTATCTGCATTCACCAAAGAGATTTCTCAGCCAGCAGCACTCTTGTGAGACACAAAACCTTGCTGATGTGCACTGAACCTCATTAATATGCATTGCATGATGCCACATGATGAGCAACATTGCGTCCTCAGTAACACTCCATGTAGGCTCTGCATGAAGCCTACATGGACTTTATTGAATCCTTATTGAATCCTGAGGTCTATGTTTTATTAGGGAAGGGAATTGGTTAATTTGACAAGACTGTGCATGTAGCACCAAGACTACAAGAGGTAGCTATACTTTTTGTAGGCTAAGGATGATCACTAAGGCAATCCTGCTCAGTGTGCAACTGAGTTGCTCCTAGAGCAACAGAAAAGCTTTTAGGTTAAAAGGGTCATAGGTAGGTACTAGGCTGTCTGCCCTAGGGCCTATACACGCCTAGCCATAACAATTCCCTGGCTATTTCTTCCCACACTATTTACTTCCCTGGACCTCTGTCTAGTAGGGTGACTGACGTGATTAGTGGGGTGAATTTCCTTTCTCCTATCCAATCATCAAGGTTCCTTTTGATGAGGGCCAAAGAGATGCTCTGCTTGACATGTATGGGCAGTCTTTTCCATAGTCTGGGAAGTCTCTGGGTCAGGAACCTATTCCTCCAGCATGTTTTGTTCATTGTGATGACAAGGTTTAGATCCCTGGAGTGTGTGGCTCTGAGGGATTGGGATTTCTTTAAGTGTAGCATGTCCAACAGCTCTGGTTTTGACATGGCCTTGTATGTTAAGCAGAGATCACCTCTGAGTAGACGATATGTGACAGAGTATAGCTGGAGTTTTTTAAGGCTTTGAAGGGTTTCCCTGACAGCTGGTTAGGTAAACCTGAGCTTCTTGGCTTTTGCATTTGTACGGGGCACTGCTTGCCATCTCTGTATGAACAGCAGCACAGCACAAATGAGAGGCTTAAATACGTGCAAAGAGAAACAAGTTTTAAGCTAACTACCAGTCAGGAAAGCACACAATAAGCCTTCCATCAACAATCCCAACTCAGACAGGTTATATCAACACACGTCTGCCACACGGGTGCAGGAAAAACACCCTCTTAATGTAGAATAGCTGGTCTGGAGCCCCACACAAACTACCTACAACAGTCCTACAACTAACAGATACAATGTAATACATTGCAATTAACAACTTAAAGCAGTAGCAGACACTACAGTTTTTTTTATTTATTTTTTTATTGAAACTACTGTAAGAGAAGTGCAAAAAATACTTAGAACCCTTTTGTGTGCTTCTCAGCTCAGATAGACCAAATAAACACCTACAGCTGTTAGATGAATAATTCCTGTCCTCCTAATGTAAAAGCAAAGCGAAGGAGTGTATGGAGTGAAATGCTACCACAAACAAACTTAAAAGATATGAAATGCTACCACAAACAAACTTAAAGATATGGATAAAACAGTGTACTTTAAATAGCTTATAAAAGTGTGATTATTCAATATAAAATACTTCACTTTATATAAATAAGCTAAGAGCCACTCAACTGAGGATCTATATTAGATCAGCAAATGCTTAAAAAAGCGAACGCTGATTGATCGACCTTATGTAAGCGAAAGCTTACAATCTCGAACTGTCAGATCAGCGATTTTTTTCCTAGGGAAAAAAATTGCTGATCCAAAACACATACAGACAACACAAGTATACCAAACAAACAGAAATCCACACACATACTCCTAAATTCTGACACCTAACCCTACAATAAACTATGCACACACCACTAACTATCCACTTACCTTAACCCTAAGGTCCGTCACTATCGCACACTCACCTCACCCGCTCCCTAACCCTAACTCACCTAAACCCACCCTAACCCTCACATCCACACAATCGCACACATACCTAACCCGAGCCCTAACCCTAACTCACCTAACCCACACTAACACTCACATCCACACAATCGCACATTTACCTGAATCCGACCCGTAACTCTCCACCACAGCACTGAAAATACCGAAGCAACAGAAACGGACAACCAAATTTTTTCCCTAGGAAAAAATTTGGGTTTCTGTTGCTTCGATATTTTGAACATTCGCTAAAATAAGGTTGATCAATCAGCGTTCACTTGTTTAAGCATTCGCTGATCTAATATAGACCCTCAACTGAGCAGAATTTATAAATGCACTATAAACAAGATAAGCTGAATTACAATCCAGATGTCTCAAGTGTTTCTCCATCCTAAACAGTCCAGGTTACCTCCCAGTGCAATAGATGGAAAATCCACTGACCTCTTAATGTCAAATCAAGTACTTGCAAGATTGTAAAAATACACTACTTTATCCAACAGTTAGCTAGATAATGAATTCAGAGCAAGTAAATCAATACAACAAACAATGATGAAGCAAAAAGCACTTAAACAATATAAGCACAAGTAAAGGCAAATAAATAATTCAAGATATCAACAGCAGTGTAGAAAGGGAGGAGCTTATTAAGCTCAATTTACAGTAAGGGTGGGCAGCTTAAAACCACCTGTGTTAAAAAAAGATCCAGAAACAGGAAAGTAGGTGGGAAAAACTAGCAGGGAATCACTAGCAGTGTTTTAATTTATATAGGCTTGAAATCTTATTAGAAAAGAAAAAGGTCCAGAAAATCACTGTGTATTTAAGTATCACTCAAGAGACAATTTAACCAATGAAAAAACGTGAAATTCGCAGCCTGGATAAGTGTCTACCTCTCACATACAGGAAAAAAAAACACCAGCCAAGCAGATTCCTTATGACAGAAAACAAACTGGAGCAGGTAAAACGGAAAGCAACTCTAGCAGCAAGTCACAGACAAAAAAAAAAAAAAAGGTTTACTTTCCTTATCCAGCACGGAATCACCAGCAGTGTTTCAGTTTATGTAGGTATGAAATATTTTTAGAAAAGTTAAGGGCCTTGTCTAAACTGCTTTTGTAATGGTGTCTTTTTTTCTTCAGAGCAGTCTGTTTTGGTAATCTAACACAAAAATTCATTAAATGCCAAAACATACCTCTCAACTGTTCAGATTCTCGCAGAATTTCCTGATTTTTTCCTCATATATTGAATCAATTCCTTGTAAAAATCTGTGTATTTTCAGGCAAATCACTCAGGATTGAAGTCACTAAACAATGTTATACACTTGAGTTTCAGACTTCATATTCTTCAGAAAATACATGCTAATACAAATTCTGTTACTCCAGCATCTTTCTAAGTTTATAAGAGAGATACTTAAGATCTGTCCCTATTTTTGAGCCTTTGTTCCCCCCATCATTTCAGGCTTTGTCCAGATTTGACTTGCTAAGAGATGGAGAGGTATGTGTCAAACATTAAACCAAACAGTTAAGAGAAGTGAGTCAGAACTCAGTTATGAATAAAAAAAACATACTATGAATACAAACAGCTTAAAATATAAACTATATTCACATCACAAAATTTTTACAATTGTCAGTTTTTTAAACTATAGTCAGATTATTTCATAATGAAGAATCTGGTCTTCTTCAAACAACTGTTCAAAGAAATGCTAGAAACTTCTTATAATGCAATGAGGGCCCTATTATCTGATTCACTGCAAGAGAGTATTCCATTTGAAATATATCTGATGGTATAATGTGATAGACTTGCCATGTGTATCTTCTTTCCTAGCAAAGTTCACCTGTAGATTTTTAATTGATTACCCTTCAAGGAAAACCCCCATAATAGCCCTTGTATTTATAATTTTTGCCAGGATTTCCTTTTTGTAGCAATGTAAGATCTAAACACTGAAGATGACTGTCATAGCCATAGTATCCAATTATCTGTTATCCTATCTACAGAGGAAAGAATTCCCCAAAAGAAAAATGCTTCAGAAAGTGGTATCTGTATGTTAAACACTTGTCTTGCTCCATTAGCTTTGCTAGTGTCTGCCATAGTATGTAGACTTTCCCACAATGCCAAGACTTTTGTTCCGCCATAGAAGCAGTGTTACCAGAATCTAGGTATTCAGCTTGCTTATTATATCCTTTTAGGATGCTGTCTAGCGGAGTCCAGTAACCATTATGAATGTACAAGATAGCTTTCCTGTAAAGGTATGTTATTCTCCTTGTCGGTCTTAGATTCCTCCAGAAATTATCTAGCATAGTGACCATCAATGGAAGAATTGATTCATTGGAGCAATTCATTAACCGCATTTTCAGTTTCTTGTCTGCTCAAAGAAATCAAGGCTACGTATAACCTTGAGTTGTTCATGTGTTTGCAACAGGAGACACACCTAGCAAGGACCATGATGGCTCAGGAAGGGGAAAATGAGCTAATGCCTCTCATTTAGCAAATAAGGATATGCTAATCATGTACCTTAGTCCTACATACTTAACAATGTGAGTTCATTTGTAGGTTCCATAGTTTCTATAAACCATCAAAACTCTCCAGGCATTGTCACCCTTGTACAGTAACAGTAAGATCCGAGAGCTATTTAATACCCGCTGCTTCCCATTGCCATCAGTTTTTGTCAAATCTTCCAAAGACCCATATCCCTTCTTTACCCAAATATTCTAACCAGAGTCCAACACAGGGTACATTTTATCACTAGAAATACTCCTGCTTTGGAGACAGCGCTGAAAATGGTGACAGCTGACCCTTCCCAAATCGTTTGCAAAAGCTTAGCAGGTTTCTTTGCAAGTTTGCATTCTTTTAGCAAATTTCACCTCTGCTAACCCTTTCACTAAAAATCACTGAGATTCCCCCTTTCCATGTTTTCATTGAGTCCTACCAGCTGTAGGTCATTACAGTGACTATGGTCTTCTAGATCCACAATTTTATGGTGAAACTCCTGTATTTTTATATCATGTAATCCACACATGTTGTTATACTCCTGGAGCCTGGAAAACTGCATATTCAGTGCCAACTTGAGAAATGTTGATTTTGCATTACAAGCCTCTAATGCAAGCTGCTGTTTTTTCTGATTTAATTGCTGTTGTATCTTCCAGAATTTGGAGATTTGGAGTGTACCCCTAATGTAGTCAACTTGTCTAACTTGGCTCCTATTTCTGACTTGGTTACACTGAGAACGGGTGTGCTAGTTTCAGAGACTTTAGCCATTTCCACCAGTCACACAGTATTAAAATATTCAAAATAACTTAAAAAAATTAACAAGTATGAGCCTCAGGTGAAAAGTTAAAGTTAATATCGACACACTAGCTCAGGATCCCTAAAACGTTATCTGTCCATAGCTAGCTCTGTCCCCTGTTGTTGTGTCTTCAGCAGTTTGTCTTTCCCAGTTACTTTTTTTTTTTTGGCAGTTATCACCAAAAATATAGTCGCTCTTCTGCCTTCTGCGAATACCATGTCTGACTGTCACAGGTCATCTTTCATGCAATTGATACATCTCTTGGCTGGAGATCCTGGTCTCCTCTTGCCTTCTTCCTGTATCTCCCAAATTAGCTTTACCAAATAATTTTCTGCTTGCATGCACATGTGAACAAACCACTAAAACCAGTACTCATTGACTTTCTCTGCAATTGAGGTTACTCTAGCTTCTGCTCTGATGTACTTATTACGTCATCTGTCTGACAGTGTGCATCCTACTATCCATCTCAGGCACTTCATGTATATCATCTAAAGCTCCTTCACCTGCTCTGCCATCAGTGCCCAGCTTTCTATCCTGGTGCCATAATCGACTCTCCGGCTGACACAAGCATCCTCCAAAAGGGTCTCACAGAGACAGATAACTGGTGCCAGAGCCATGGCCTAAAGCTAAATGCCAAAAAGTGCATAGTCATCCCCTTTGGGAAAAACAAAGTGCCCACAAATTACCACATAGGTGGTAATCCATTAAGTATGGAAGAAGTAATTAGGGACCCAAGTAGATAGCAATCTCTCCTTTGACAATCACGTTGCCAAAGTGGTTAGAAAGACCTTCTATATAGCCCACCTTATCACAAAAGGGTTCACATCTAGATCAAGAGAGGTCATTGTGCCCCTCTACTCATCACTTATCAGGCCCATAATTGAATACAATGCCCCATTTGGGATGTACCTTACCCGACACCTGCAGCAACTGGAAAGACCCCAAAAGTACCACACTAAGAGGATCAAGGGGCTCAAACAGATGCCCTATGCCCTATGCAGTTCGGCTAAAGAAACTCCAGCTCTACTCAGTTGTGTACTGCCTACTCAGAGGCGATCTGTGTCTGACGTATAAAGCCATGTCCAACCCAGAATTAATGGACATGCTTCACCTCAGGAAATCCAAATTCCTTAGAGCTACACGCTCCAGGGACTTGAACCTCAGCACAGAAATAAATACGACATGCTGGAGGGACAGATTCATATCCTAGAGGCTCCCCTCACTCTGGAACAAAATCCCAATCCATGTTAGGCAGAGCCCCTCACTGACCCTCTTCAAGAGAAATCTTGACGAGTGGATGGGAGATCATAAGTTTACCCCTGGGATCTCTTCTGTGTCCCTGCTTGACAGAGGTACAGTAAACAAACCTACTATACAGAGGCACAGTCAACTAATCTAAAAGGGTGGCAAAAGCCAAACACACTCTGGCTAGGCTTATAAATGCCCTATGGCAGATAGCCTAGTATCAACCTATGAACCTGTGAACCTATCCCATACAGAAGCACTGGTCATACCACTGATCGCCATATCTTACTTTTCAGTTTCTTTGGTATTCATTTGTTACTCACTTTCCTCGACACTTTATGCTAGTTCATTGCAATGCCTCTGGCTATGACCTCCTCATTTAGATTTCTTGTCTATTCAACCACACCTACCAGGTACTTGGAGCTGTTAACTCATACCTCTCAGCTGTGCAGAATTTTGCATGACACCGCTGATTGTGCTAGAATAGCTTCTGATGTATTTTTTTCATTCAGAAGCTTGATGCATTTATTTGCTAACAAGGGGGAAAAAAACTGTTCAGCTAAGGCCCAGGGGAAAAAAGTTCCATAATGACATAAAATGGTATAAATATATACATAAATGTATATCTATACATATACAGGTCTATGTCAGATGATAGAGTTTTCAGAAACTCAAAATTAATATCAAATAGACCATGTGAGCGAGTTTCTGAAAACTTGAATATAAAACAAAAACACTAAAAGCACACCTTCTGCAAATGATATATTCTCGCTGTACCGCAATCTCCATTCAAAAGCTTTGAGTTTGCAAAAACTCAATGATATGGTCTCCACCATATGGAGTTCGAGTTTCTGAAAACTTGATCAAGTGATAGGGACCCACATATACATTTACATACATACATATACATATACATATACATATGCATATACAAACATACATGGAGTATACAGAGATAGCAAACATATCTTTTAAGACAAAAGGAGTGCAATATAATCAACATTTACATGCAATATAAAGGCATGCACTCACATTGCATTATACAGTACACAGGGTTTCATCGTTGTTAAATTATGCAATTAACAGTGATAGATATATGTGCACAAACTTCACTTTTAGATCCATGAATGAACTGAAGAAAGTACTCCATCTATGTGCCCTCATTGTTGTCGGGATTAGTCAGGAGATTGCTGCTGGGGAGATTGTGCAGTACTATTACAACATGGTAACATTAGATAAAAATGTACATTTCTTTTTAAGTTATGTCACAGTATTACAGTAATATAGCATGCCTGATGTAAATTTGCTCTTGGCTAACTTTGTTTGGTAACTTTAGCCTTGCTATCATGACCAAACCACAGCAGCCATATATAAACCATGCATTACCCACATAAGACATGATATATTGCTTTACTGTGCCATGGCTGGCATCTGTACTGCACAAAGCATGGCAAACAACACGGGTGAGGAATTAAAAACTGTTATAAAATGTACTCCTGTCAAGTGGTCACATATGTTTTATACTTATGGGTTACCACACAATGCTGTAGATCTATTTCTCGTATGCTGTTCATGTAATGTAACAGACTGCCAGGAACATTACAAGAAGTCATTTGTGGATTGGGCTTTTAAAAGCCTCCTTAATCAAGCTGAAACAAACTGCATGTGCTTTATAACAGTTTAATAGCAAATTTGGTTGGAACAGTGACTAATGCTTAAGGCAATTAAAACCAAATATGTCAGAAGCTCTGTATGCAGTTGCAATTTGAGCAGTTAATTTTCATGACAGCTTAGAAATCTCAGGAAGGCAAAAAGCAAAGGCAGAGAATTTTACTGGAAATTTAGCACAGCCATTCATAGTGTTGTCTTGAGATGCAAATGTGAACAATTTTACTTCTAGAAAAGAATGTATATACCTATACAATGAATTTAATTTTACAACAAAGCTCAAAATTGCTTCTGGAAGACTTCCAGAAAGCCACACTGCAGGAAAGATACATATAGTTGTTTTTGTCTACTTATCAATATAAGTGCATATTGATAATTAATAATCTGAAGTGGTATGACTATTACGTCTTAAATTATTACCTCACTAAAAGATCTTTAGTCAGCAAGCCGTTTTAACTGTATATCTCTGAAGATAAACATAATGAGAGGTTACTGAGCAGTACTGAGCTTAATTATGTTAATATTCATCTACATACTCCTCTGAATATTTCACTCAACCAGACAGATCTAGACTCCCCTGAAACAACAACAAAAAAATAAAAATAAAAAAGACTGCCATGATCAGTGGGAAGACCCGAGATGCACTTCCTGCGACTATATGAAGAAAGTCATTGTTGATTTCTCTGTAAATGAGTCTCAGGCAGGTATGTGTCTTGCATTGAGCGGCATTCTACCTTCACTGAGGATGATGCCATAGTACGAATGCTTGTTTGATTGACTTCAATAACTGGCTATGTTTCTGGCATATTTTCAGGGGGATTTAAAATTTGTCATCCCGGGAGTATATGGTTAGCAAACCCTGTTGCTTGCAAAGGATGATCTATACCTATCTCCCCTACGTTTTTGAAGATTAGCTAAAACTTTATTCACCCCCTTGGAGCCTTTTTTTAGGCAATGGCAAAATGACAAACCTACTGACATAGCAAATAAAACCCGTAGAAACCTAAAGGTGTTACTTCTCAATATTGAGATCCTAAACAAGAAACTCCAGACCCTATAAGCTTTCCTCCCTCTGGACAATATAGACATATGTGCCATTACCAAGACATGGTTTAAATCCACAGACGGTACTCTGGCTGTGCAAGGCTTCAGGGCTTTTTACACATTTAGACCATCAGTTGCACAGACACAGACAAAACGAGGAGGAGTCTCAATCTGCATTAGCAACAAACATAACTCTACATTGTTTAAACAGGATAATACCTGGAACTTGTCCATGTGCAAATCAATACAGACAAAGTCCCATACCAAATCCTAGCATACAGGTCATCCTGTATGTCCCTGTAATCCCACAGTTCATACCTAGACCTACTGGTGATACTCACCATTAAATCAAATACCTCTATAGACTGGGAAACATGCACTGCCCCATACTCACGGGCACAAAAATTCCTGGCTTTTATTACACAAATATCCCTTACCAAATAGTGTGCACACCCACCAGAGATTTAAACATACTGCACCTGGCACTCACTAATAAGGAATAGTGCTGTACCGCCCAAGTGCCACATCCTCCTCACTGGTGAGGTTGGTTGGACCACAATGCTGTCTCCTTCAAAATAAGTCAGCTTGGTAACCACAGCAATCCTTGTAACAGTTAGGATCTATTCCAATGCAAGCTACATCCTATTAAGCAATTGTTTGAAAAATTCAGTGTCCCTCCCAACCCAGAGATCACAGCAACCTATGCAGAATTGTTCACAGAGAGCCTGTACAATCGCATAAATGGCTGTATAGAGACTGCTGCACCTACTAGAAGTAAGCCCAAAACAAACTCTAACAACAATCCACACTGGTTGAATCCTAACATTAATAGGGTATATAGCAAAAAGGAAAAAAAGTAATGGCTTAAATCGAGAAGAGCAACTCCCGCAATGATAGGAAGTCTCTTGTTGTTGTGTCTTTCGGCTTTTCCCGGTTAGGGGTCACCACAGTGGAACTCCGGTCCGCTAATGATTGGTAGTTGATTTTTACGTGCTGAGTTACCAGCCCTGATGCACAGCCTTCAACGAAGGTATGCCCATTCATGCATGTCTCCACGCAGAAGACGCTCTAGCTGAGAATCGAACCAGACAGCGTCTTACTGTGAGGCAACAATGCTACCGCAGCACGACCACCAATAGGAACTCTGTAATTAAACTAAACAGGAAACTAAGAGGACTAATTAAGTCCAGCAAGGCCAGTTATGACATCAGGCTATCTTCACAGGCTAAAGACAACCAGAAAGCCTTCTACAGCTATGTACAAAAACCTCAAAGGCAGCACACATCAGTGCGATGAACTGGTGGTCAATGGAGCCATCTTTTCTGACCACAGTAACACATCGAACTTGCTGGCTGACAAATTCAGCTCAAACTTCAATCCCTCACTCCTCTACCTTTCCCCATGAAATACCTACTACCATACAGACAGCTCTTGCTAAGGCTAAAAACACAGCCTCAATGGGCACTGATAATACCCCAGGATGCCTGCTGAATAGCTGTAAACATGACTTACCAGAACTACTTCATTCACTTTTCAAATATTGCCTCAAAACAAGCTTTATACCACAAGAATGGTGGACTGCAATGAGTAGCCCACTTCACAAATTGGACCATCACCTGATCCTAGAAACTACAGACCTATTAGCCTGACTAGTCTAGAATGAAAACCATAGAAGGAATTATCATGGAAATGATCATCAGAGATATGGGTAACCTTCAGACACTGGGACAAACTAAGTTTGGCTTTGTCAAATGAAGGTGAAGCCTGCTAAACCTGGTGGAATTCTTTGAGAAGGTCATTAAGCCAACGGATGTGGGGAAATGGTGCAAACCACCTACCTGGACCTGGTTATGGGCTCGATACAATACCCCGCTCACAAATAGTTGACAAACTCACTGAACTCGGCATAAACCCCTACATAACTTGGTGGATTGCCAGATAGCTTACAGATAGGATCCAGGAAGTCAAAATTGGCGATACCATCTCCTCTAAGAGACCGGTCACCAGCAAAGTACCTCAGGGTTCCATGCTGAGATTGTTCCTATTTGGCACCTACTTCTCAGAGATAAAGGCTAAAGACAAGGACCTTATGGCTGTACAATTTCATAGATGACTGCAGCATGGGGCTATCATATCATAGATCACCCCCATGACACTGACATCATACAAGAGGATCTAACACAGACTAAAGCCTGGTGCCAAAGTCATGGATTAAAACGTAATGCCAAGAAATGCATTGTAGGGCCTTTTGGAAAAACTGTCACCCAGGTTAATCACTCCATTGATGAGACACCACTAAGAGTTTACCCTATAGTCAGGCATCTAGGAACATATGTAGACAGTAATCTGGCCTTTGGCCAACATGTGACCAAAGAAGTAAGAAAATCATTCTATGTCACACAGCTTATAAGTAAAAGCATAGCATCCAGGTCCAAAAAAGTCATAGTGCAACTTTATTTGGCCCTTATCAGACCCATCATTGAATAAAATTCCCCCTTTGGCATGCACCTGATCAGACATATGCAACAGTCGGCATGCCTACAAATGTTCATTACCAGGAGAATCCAGGGTGTAGATACATTGTCCTATATGGATCATCTTAAAACACAGTCTCTATATTCTGTCTCCTATAGTTTACTGAGTTCTGATCAATGTCTGGCATACAAGGGATCCTGTGATCCAGCTCTGATGGACCTTTTGAACATCCACAAAACAAACAGCATCAGAACCACTAGATTCAAGGATTTCAATTTTGCTTGTGACATAAATAAAATATGTTAGTGAGGCAGATATGTGTCTTCAGAGGATACCCATGCTTTGGAACAGGCTCCCCATTCTTTTGAAGCAGAGTCCATCCTTAACACTACTTAAGCATAACCTTGACCAATGGATGGGAAATCAGAAATTCACAATTGATCTGGCCTCCATGTCTCTGATGCTCAGAGGCAGGCAATAATTCCAAAACTAACATATCCCACCACACAAAATCTGTAGAACCTTCCTAACGTATGCCATTCTAATAAATGACCATGATACATATGGACACATTTGAGATGGATTGCATGTTTAGGCTTATAAAGGCCCTTGTGGTCATTAGCTAAGTATATTCCTATGAGCGTATGATCCTATACAGTTAACAGTTAAATAAACAAGGTACACAAACTACCTACTACAGTGGTGATTCAGAAATAATTCCCCATCTTTGCCTTAACCAGATAAAATGTAAGGGCAAATATAATGAAATTAAAGTAACTCTAGCTGCACTTTCTTTACCCTCTACACTACAAAGGAGCGTCATTGTATCACGCTTAATAAAGTCAGTTGGCTACCTGTCTAACAATACATCAGCCTGGTTCTCAGATTCCAACTGTACAAGTTCCTGAAATAACTCTCTTGACCTTCCCTTGCCTCCAGCCTCTTCAGACACCCCCCCCCCACTTGTAATCTAACAAATCTGAACCACTCCGGTCAACTTCTTCAATGTCTTAGAACAAGACATCATTACAATAACCATGCCTTCTCCTTCCTAGGACCCAAACTCTGGGAATCCCTCCCTACTATTCTTAAAGATCTCATGTCCCACTCATAATTTCATGTTCAGCTTAAAAATCATCTCAAGTTAGAATCAGTTTGTAAGTGCCTTCCATCTGGATACACCACATAATCCCCCAACTCTCCCCTTCGCCAGTTAGACATGTTTGTCTTTATCACATTATTTTCCTTACACTAATATGTTGCATTTATATTTTTTATTTATTTATTTATTTTATTTATTTATTTAACATTTGTTAACTGGGAAAGTGCAACTTGAAATGATACCATTTTTCAGTGGAGGCCCGGGGAGAAACGCTACAGATGCATGTCTTTCTTTGTAAATATTTAATTTCTGGGTGCCCTTACCTTACTTTTGCTATATTTTACATTTTGTGCTCTATCCCTTCACTGTATAAACCTCTTCTTCTTCCACCCTCCTTACTCTATCCATCCCTTCTTATTGTACCCTGTACTGTCTACTTTATTATTATTACTGTTATTGACTCTGTGCTATCTTCACACATTTAGATACTTCTTGTTAACTTGCTTGTCTACTGTCATTTATATTTGTCTGAGCTGAGATTGAAATAGATCCATTTGATCAGTGCTCTACCCTGGTTATTAAACTGAATAAATAAATAAATAAATGAAATTATTTATAGCTACCAAAACGAGCTTGTATATCCTCCATAAATTGTAACATTTTACTTTGTTTAAAATATGAGCAGTCAAAGGATGGGTTTGGAAACATTTTACAGATCATGGTAGGTGATTTTGTGTGATTAGAAGTCACACAATAGGTTGAAGTAATTCAGATATACACAAAGTGTAGTTGTGGAAAGCTGATAAATGTTGCTGCTTGCCTAATATGCAACTGACAGCATAATAATGGGAATGAGCAACAGTATTAAAATTAGGGCAATGGCAGGTGCAAATTATGGAAAATAATGCACTGGAGAAATTAAGAAATACATAAATTACGTTCAGGTAAATGCTACTGTCAAGGCTGATGATTGCATCAAACCCTTGAAACTTTAGCAGAAAGACTGTGAAAACTAATGGAGTAGCCAGTGGACTGGTAAGTAGCTAGATGCAAGAGGCGGTTATTGTTGGTATTCAGAGTTTATTTTATTTATTTATTTATTTATTTTATTTTACATTTGTTGACCGGGCTGGTCCAACTGGATATATGTCCATTTTCAGTGGAGGCCCGGGGAGAAAAGCTCCGCACATCAGAATAGTATTACAGAAACACAGGTACAATAGCAAGTTTAGACAAATTATAACAGTACATTACATATTAGTTTATGAGCAAGGAAAAAAAATACATTCCTAGTTACAAAAAATACATTCCTAGTTACATAAGTATGGATATACGTCAGAAAATACATAAAGGTAAGTGAAATAGGGTTACGTATCTTTACCTCAATGATGCTGATTCAGCCATCTTTGCCTAATGTATCATGCCCTCAGTGACAAAGAAATTGTGGTCCACTACCATGTGGATAAATACCTCATGTAGGAACTGCTCAGGATGTGTCTCCCACATATGCAGGCCTAGGACATGCATGGATTAATTATCAGTGTGGTCACTAAGATATGTGTGGCTTTGAGAATAATACCTACTAGTTATTTTTCAACAACCTATAGAGGACCACGTGGTCAATGTATCCCCAGCATTTGCCTCAAGGACACTACATCAGTTCTTTGAAGCCATGCTACAGCATGTGAGGGAGCATATGTGATTTCCACATACCACAAAGGAGGGGCAATATCGTGTAGGTTTTTATGACATAGACCAGTTCCCAGAGTTACTGCTAATGATAGAATGTCCAAAAACAGCAAGCAACCAGGTACCAAAGCACAAAGACCCATAATCCACACTAACACCTGTCAGGCAAAGCAATAAAGCCACAGATAAAATCTTCAGTGAACACTCCTTTATTTAGCAGATTCCAACAGTTGCAGAACCACCAGCACTAACACAAAACCCATGCATGTCTTAAAGTCTCCGTTTTTGTTTGATACACTTCATCAGATGTGGGTCACTGGGAGGCAAAAACAAGCAGCCTAAATCGCAGGACCAGCACAGAGGAGCTATGGATGCTCAAGACAGGATCCTTTATACGTGGCTTTATTGCTTCGCCTGACAAAGGTGCTAGTGTGGATAACTATAGAATGTACCTACATTGCAATAAAGGATCCACCTAGGCAGCAGAGATAAAATATCATCAACCATTAGGTAATATACTCTGTCAAATGTCAGGTACTCTGTAATGCACAGGATATGACATACAATGTGCCTGAACCACTGGGGCAGTGTGCATAACTTCCAATTATGGTGCTAGGACAGCTTATACCAGCAGTTTGTATAGGGTGATTTTCCCAGTGGACACATTATTAGCAATGCTGGATATGCCCTGCAGTCATGATTAATGATACCAATTAAAAATCCCAAGACTGTAGCAGAAAATGGCTGCAAAATTGCCATATCACAGATCTAAGTAATTGTTGAATGCATGTTTGGCCAGACTAAAGCTCACTTCTACACTTTGGATGTATCTGCAGTGTACTGCAGTGCAGCTCTGCAACAAGTACTGAAATTTTTGCAACATGCAATATGTCACACAACATCCTGATACACAATCAGTTAAAGCAGGGTGGAAAAGGTAAGGAGGAAGAATTTCTAGAAATAGCAGCAGAACAGATGGCTGATGAAAAGAGTCTGTGGAAAAACTGTCTGCAGAGGATGGTTATGCCAGATGGAAGAGGGTGCAACATGTCATGGCATGGCACTATCTAGGAGGCAGCATATGGTTTTTAATTATGGGTCTGAATTAAGCAATACATATAAAATAAACATTGATGCATGGGAAGGTATGCCAAGTGTGTTCTATATCATTTATTGAGTGGTCACACTATGCATTATAATCATCATTATTAATCATCATCATCATCAACCCCCTTGTTCCCATTTACTACATGGGGGTGAGGGTGTCATGTTAACTGTCACCATCTCTCTTGATTCAATGCTACACGCTTTCCTTCTTCAACACTCATCCATGACTGTCACAGATCTTCTCTCATACAATTCATCCACCACCATGCTGGATGCCATCGTTTCCTCTTACCTTCTTCCTGTCTATCCCAAATCTTGTTCGCCAGATTGTCTTCTGCATTTCTCCACATGCCAGAACTACCTGCAGTTGGAGCTACTTTGGCTTCTGCTCTTCATTTCGATCAAATTCTTAATCTATTCTACCTTCTGTACCACACAGTAGTACTGATCTCACCACTGTTTTGTACACCTTAATTTTCATTTTTTTGGCATTCTTCTGTCATATACTACACCTGACAATCTATGCCAGTGGGCTATAGTCCCTCTGGTTCTAGCTTTGACTTCTTCATTCATACTTCCTTTCTCCTCAATCACCTCTCCTAATACTTGAAGCTGTTAACCTTTTCCACTATCTTCCCTTCTATCTCAATTTTTAGCTTCTTCTGATTTCCCCAATTTGCTGGCATTACCACTATCTTATCTGTACTTAGTTTCATCCCATGTGCCTTCAATTTTGCATTACATTCCCCCATCCTTTGCTGAAATGCTTGCTCAGAGTGCCTGTAATGCCACAGCATCTGCATACAGCAGCTTTATTGATCTTTTCCCTATGACCTGTTTAGTCCATCATCAGTATGAACAGCAGTAGGCTCAGAGCTGAACGTTGATGTACACCCACTTCCACTGCTATCCAGTGTCTGTGTGTGTGTGTGTGTGTGTGTGTGTGTGTGTGTGTGTGTGTGTGTGTGTCTAACACTGTGCATTAGGCATGGACTACAAAAGTAAAAGAGTACTGTGAGTAGGGCTTACTTACCTTCAGAAGCACAGGTGAGGAGGAGGGACACAGTGACAAGTGTCGACAACAGACAATGTGTGTTTGTGGGAGTTAGGATTACTGCTATCCATTGTGTGTGTGTGTGTGTGTGTGTGTGTGTGTGTGTGTGTGTGTGTGTGTGTGTGTGTGTGTATGCTTGTACTGAGACACAGCTTTAGCAGGTGGTACAGCACCCTGCTAGAATGTGGTAGACAGGTATAGGGCACCCACAAAAAATGTTATGTGCTGATTATTCATGTTGCCATCCACAGGGACACCATCTCCTGGGAAGTTTACGGGCACAATCTATATCTCGCTGAGAAGAAAAAGTGTTGCTTGAGAGCAAGTAGCAGTTCATACTACAGCTGGTCCCCAGATAAACACCCCATCTAGGTATACATCCATAGCTCCCCACAGCACCTTCAAAACTGGATAGTGGTGTGGAGATGGTAACTCGCTGGGTTCGAGGCCATGCCCTCACCATCCTACAGTGGGCCTTTCCACTGGAGACAGAAGCAGGCTGGCCACATGAAAGGCATTGGCCATGATGATTGTTTGTTCAGTGATACACGGTGCATCCAGACTCCATATGCCACATATCCATCATGTTGCACATCTGGCTCGTTATCTCCCCTAGGTCATCACACAAACTGCATACTACCGTGACCATCTAAGCTATTCCTGTATTAATGTCTGCATCTCCTTGCATTACAGTCATACATAAAATCTAGATAGCAGCTATGGACATACTCAGCTTGGAAGGTGAATTATACCATGGTGTGCTTGATCACTGGCACATTGTTCCCAAATATCATCTTCATACTCTATGCAGCTTGAAGCAACCAAGGTGAAGGGACTACTCCCTGGATAGATGTGTCTGCATCTTCCTGTCCATGTGTGTTATCTGGTGTTTGGGGCTGGTCTAAAAGGTACAGAAGCTGTGTCCTTAGAATGGGATGGAGATGTGCCAATCACATTGCCCAGTCTACTAGTGACACAATGACCCTTGACCATGCTGCAATGTGACTGCATCAGAATCAGAAATTGTACCAACATCAAGCAAGCCTACTTTGACGGTGGAGGACCCTGATAACACAGGACCTGCAAAAACACTACTAAATAAGACTCCATCTGTTGCTGCAGCCTAGTATATATACTACTACATAACAGCCTCTGCAATTGAACCCCTGATGTTCCTGACAAAAACAAACAAACAAAAAGGAATAGTCATATCAGGTTCCCTATCCATGTGAATCAGAGATCCTTCCTAACCCAATTCAAGTGCAACTTGGACAATATGGATGGCAAACCAGAACTTCATCCCTGGTTTGGCACCTATGTCTCCTGATACAAACAGGTAACCAGTAAATGGTTAATCTCCCAGGCCCATGCTTCACTTATGAAGGGTGTAAGAACTTGTCAGAGAATTGGGGTGCATGGCTAGGCTTAAAAAGGCCCTTGTGGTCATTAGCCTAGTAAACACCTATGACCCTATGAACCTATGAGCAGACATACATATGTGGAATGTACCCTGCAACATCAGTTACCTTCCATGTATCCTACCATGACAGTAGACCCTAACTTAATGTAAACCAGCAACCTAAGTAAATGTATACAGCAGGACACTGTCAATGATATCATGAAGTAACACAATAGTACAGCAGTAAAATACATCCTTCACTAACTTACATTTCTAAAACACCTACTGCCTCTAGTAATTGTAAACAACTCTGAGCAATGTTCTCTGTCTTGCTCTTCTGTTTCCTCCTGTAGCATAATGAGGCCTATAGCTGCCAGTGGCTGTGTTATTGATCAATTTTTGAAGCTTCTAGCATTGTCCTTCTGCTAATGATCCTTATTTAAATGCATGTTTCTGAATCATACATTTATCTCATCGTGAAATGAGCTAATGGCACATTAAACTGCTTGTACAAGTTTGAGAACTCACAACACCTGCTGAGCACTTAGAGCATACGTGGATGGATCTAGACCTTCATTAGGAGACATATAAGACATGTTGGCATGATAGCTTCATATCCCACTGCATTTCTCAACTCTGGAACAAATTTCTATTGTATGTTAAGCAGGGCAGCACCCATGATACCTTCAAGGTTAACGTAGATAATTGGATGGCCAGCTCCAAGCTCTCCCCAGTTCTATTGTTCACTGTTCACCTTCAGGCTGGAAGTTGAGTTTGAGTGTGGGTTATTGGTTAGGTTTGTAATGGTCTGCAGACTGATTACCTAGTACTTACCTACAAACTATGAACCTAAATAATAACTGTATATAATCTTTAAGCAAAGGGGAAAAAAGAATGAAGGAAAACACTAGTAGTGAACTTGTGGTTAACCAAACTCAGATTGCAAAAGTGAATTGTCTACTAGGATTGATGTAAAACTAATATGGATTGACATTTTTCTTTACCTAATAAATGACCATACTCTTTCTGTGCAAGCAAATATACCATAAGTTATGGCTGAAAGTAAATAGAAATACTGTCAACAAATATTTTCATTTTTTTCATATCTATGTCTTTAAAATATGAGTTGCTATAACTCAAGAAGGTAGAGATGAACTAGTGCTACCAGCTATACTTGGCATTTTCCAAAACCTGACAACAGCAGCTAGAAGGACTGTAGTGACCGATATTATCCATCTGGAAACTGCTGCTGATACTTGAAACTTGGGGGAAGGGGTGATAGATAACACCCAAAAGCGAATGTCCTAATTATGCAGTAGTTGAGTTCTAGTAGCCTTTCTTAGCTTGTTGATAACCAAGGACCACAGGTGTAGATCCTCTTTACAGTCCAGTATCATATGTATTTAATCTATATTTTGCATCCTGCATCTCCAACGCATTCTGTCTGCAGTTGTCTTTTACTCCTTATGTGATCGCTGCCATGTATGTATTACTTTTCTAAATGTAAATTGCATATGAGATGGGGGTGTTGGGGTCAGCATAGAACATTAGCATTGCTTCCCATTTCTTTTGTGATATGACACAGTGCAATAATTTTCACATTTTGCACAATGTTCTAGAAGTGGTTCTTTCTGCAAAGGTTACTGACATTAAATGTGGGTCTGTTAAAAAGGTCATCCCATGTTGGCTCTTGGCTATTAAATTATTATATTCATTATGTGCCAATTTTATTTCCGTAAGAGTAATATATAGTGTACCTGAAGGTATTGCCACCATGGGATAAAAGCAGATGATGATGAACTTCTACATTGTAATGATTATAGTGGCTTAATTGCAGATATAAGTATAAGAAATTATTGAAATTAAGGTGGTCAGTACTCTGGTCTTGACCATTACCCATTAGCACAGACCAGTGACAGCATCAAGGCAGCTGACACATGTAGGTACCACTGAAAATGACAGCTTACTCATTCCTATCAGTAATCCAACAAATGGTAAAGCCTTCCCTGTCTTACCATTAAGTGTTGGCTATTTCTGAACAGTTTACATTAAATCACACTGCTACATACATTTTTTTTTTTGGTTTTTGTTTTTCTCTGATCTCAAAGACTTTGAAAAAAGAAGAACCAGTGAGTGAAAAAAGAATGGAAAAGAATGGTTGTGGCTGAGGTTGAGTATTTTGAAAGTTCATTCACAGATGAGATTCAGCCACACTAAGCTCTTTAAATCACATCATAAGACAGATGTGCATGCATTTCATTGATGTATAGAGATAGCTATAGAGAGATGGATGAGTTCACTTAGCTCATAAGCATAAGCATTTCATTACTAAGCCTCAGCCTGCACAGCATAGTCTACTTTCACATTTGCATGCATTTCTTGCATATTAACATTATTTAACTTTGTCTGACTACTGGTACCCCCACCTTATTGTACTTCTCTTTCACAATCCTACTAACAAACAGGGTAAAAGAAATACTAAGCATCTATGACAAGGTAAGAAAAATAAGAAGAAAAAATATATTTTATATATATTGAATTGTATGTGGTAAAAAAAAAAAAAAAAAAAGTGGAACAGGAATCAAATTCAGCAGATATCAATGAATGAATTTATAACAGATGCATGATATCAAATTGAAAGAAAAAAGAAACATTTTAAGAAAATGTTGTTTGTTCTTACTGTTAGACGCTGCTCATTATTTCATTTTAGAGCTCTCTTCTGTGTGGGACATGCATGAATGGGCATTCCTTCAGACATATGAAAAAATAAGAAAGGCATTTGAAGGGATCTTTTTTTTTGTTTATGTTATTATTTATAGGCATATAAATATCAATATATACATTGCTTCTCTGTTGTCTTCAGTTTTATACATTTGCTCTCCCAAGACCACTTTCTGTATCCTTCCATAAGCAAAGACTATCATTTTGTTCCCTTCAAACATTTTAATGGTACTCTTTCTCTAAAGAAAAGGCCTCTTGAATTAACTTACCATCTAGGATAACTATTTCTTTCACTTCTTGACTTTATACATAATTATCAGGCCCATATCACAGGCATAGATTGCCATCAGATTTTTAGTGAGACACCCTTCAATAAGCCTGGTACTGCCTATGTAATAAATAGGTAGTTTGTCAATTTATTTTCTGAAGATTTCCTGCACTAACTCGGGTTTATTAAAAATGTTGTTTTATGTTTGAGAAAGTAGAATAAATTTTGAGATAGGCTTATTGCTCCTCTCTGTACAGTATACAATTAGGAAGAAGGCAATGCTACCACATTTTCATGATAATCAAGCATAACACTTTTCTTCTCTTTTACACTTTGAGGTTTTACTTACACATGCAAACCTGTCAACCCATCTACTTTTGAATTTCTGGGTATGACTTTTTTTTGGAAGAAGCACTAGAATTCCTGTCTGCATCAGATTTAAGAATATGTGCTGCTTTGAATGCCAATAAGGCAGAGTCACAAATGAGATCTCCAGGAATAGTGACAGAAAATAAAAGCTGAAAGCTAAAATTTTTTCTAATAGTTCCGTGCACAGAGTTAGATTAAATGCATTTACAAAAAAGTGCTGAAGGGCAAAAAACATCACTCAGTATACTGTGGTAATAAAATATTATGTCTGCCAATTAAGTATAGCTCTGTGGCTGGTGGAAAATTTCTGTATCGTGAAGTATCGCCAGAAATTTCTATTTTGTGTTCAAACCTCATATTATTGCATTTCTCACACAACACACTTTAAATGTATATACATTTATCCATGTTCTATCCTATTTAGATTTACAAACAATGCAATTTTTTTTATCTCTTGCCCCCAATAATGCTAAAAGGTTATTTTAAACCAGCAGTCCAGTCCCATGGTATGATACATAGAGATCGATGCTGCAGAAATGTCACAGCACAGTTTTACTTAATTTGGGTCTTTGGGACATCATGTTTCCAAGAGGTGATGAGCAGGAAGTGTACTCATCTGACTAAGCTGAGTATTCCTAACTACACTTGTGTTTATGTCCTCTATTAATCATTTCCTAGACTTGAGCAAAAGTGATTCATTTTAATATGTGCGTAAGACCAATTACCTGAATAAATGACATCTATCATTTTATTTTATTTTTGTGCTCACCCTCTCCTTAATCATTCTTAGTTACTTAAGTGAAACACTTTTACAGAGTTGTATCAAGATACACAGTACGCTGATGTTGATATGCCATTTAAATCCATCATTTCAGTCCTTTCAGTAGAAGAGAACAACACAAGTGAGGCACATCTCTGGACACCTAGAGGTTAACCCATTCAAAGGGTGAGAATATGATAAAAAGATAAATATCTATATAGGCAGTCAGACATACAGCTGCTTAGATGAGTTCTGTTTATCTGTGCAATAGGACCAGCAGCAGGACCAGCTTTTTTTAACTTGTATTAATACATTTATTACACTGCAGTCCCTATAATAAAATTCTTTGATTTACATAAATTTATCACACTGCAGTCCCCATAATTGAAATCCTTTAATTTACATACATTTATGACACTGCAGCCCCATTCTTTGATTTACATAACTTCATCACACTGCAGTCCCAATAATGGAAATTCTTTGATTTACATACATTTATCACACTGCAGTCCCCATAATGGAAATTCTTTGATTTACATACATTTATCACACTGCAGTCCCCATAATGGAAATTCTTTGATTTGTATATTGCATTTTGAAGCTGTGGCTTAAACCCAAATCTTAACTAAAAATCTATTAATGGATAATATTTTCATTCAATACAAAAGTTGCTGCTCATTTTGCAATTTAGTTCATGTGATTTGGCGTTATGCTTATCAAACTACCTCCACTTCTTTTTCTTCCTCCAGATTTAAGTTATTCTGCAATCAGTGTAGTTAATAATTGTTGTTATTAGTCTAACAATATAAGACAATGGCATCTGTGTAAGTTTATGCAACGTAAATACAAATAAGATAGACGGACAGAGTACTACTTATCTACTAACCTATGAACCTATACATCTTACAATCTTTGTCAGGAAGCAGTGGGGATTGAACCCATATTGCTTCATCATCATCACCACTTGGTGGGATTGTGGTGAAACTGAGATCAAGAATATTGGTGGGTCGTACCTCAAAACCCTAATGCAGATTGTAGGAAGAGTTTGCATTTTTCAAACACTTTGACCTGTAATCCTCAGAAGTGGGAACATGATTACATGGATTTACAAACTAGCCTGCATGTAGACAATTGCCTGCTTTTCTTCAAATGGATTGGGACAAAGGACTGAGAAGATATAAATCTACCAAGCCCGACAGTGCAATGGCACTGCACTCTGTTACTGAAACTCTTGATCCCTGAGACAATAAAATGTTATGAAGTCAACAATTGTGGGTACAGTTTCCTGAGGCCATTGATACTGGGGTAGGAAAAAACAATTTGATCAGTTTTATACAGTGCGCAGAACTAAAACAGTTACTGTATTTCTTCTGACTGCTTTTACTACTAGTCTTGCTTTTGGGCAGCTTGCTCTAAAATGTTTTATTTAGCTATGTTGACACTATATCAGTAGAAATGGTTAATGAAGAAGTGACAACAGAGTTAGGGAGCTGTAGTGACAACTACTAAATACAAAATTGTTTCTTTCTGGACTGGAGTAGGACCTTTCCAGGAATGGCACTACATTTAAGCTGCCATGTTTGCAAGCTTGTTGTATTTGTTTAAATGATGTTCTCTGTTTGCTCTGAACTGTAGTGCAAGCAGCTTCTTGCATCAGTTTAATAAAACACCTTGTAAGAATTTTCATCTCCTTCCGAAACTGTAAGAAGGAACTTTGCTAAACTGTGGCAAGGAGCTTCATGTTGTATTTCATAAGATAAGCATCTTTTTCCTCTCGTATTTCTATTGTTTGGTTTTGAAGATGATTTTGAAGCCATTTTACTTCTTTGTTCTTTAATTTGAGGACTTGTTTTGCTCCTCATCTCTAGCTTCTGCCAAGGTGTCAGCCTAGCTACAACTTTTAACTATTTGATTTATATAGTTTTGAATAACACATTTAATTAATATTTTAACATATTTTGTTGATATTAAACACTTACTCAGGCCAATATTTGGGCAGTTAAAATCCCCTATAATGACTGCATTTCATTGATTTTGACATGGAGAGTTTAGTCAGGAAATCATCATGCTTTGCATGGGATTTGGTGCTTTGTGGTTCCTATAATATTATATTTGGTACGACTGAAATTAGCCATAGCTTGAACAATATTAGTATTTTAGCTCTAAATTGTTTCCTTAGCTGCTGGCTTTCAAGTTTTATTTATTTGGAGACAATGCCACCTATTCCATTGGATTTGCAGTAATATTCCCTGGAATCTGTTACATGCATTTTTATCTTTTAATTAGATTCCAATAACAGGGGACATATTGCATTCTCCATGCAGATTGAAGATTCAAAATCTCCCATTTTATTGATTTGTGGCTGGAAAAAAATCCTGTTCAATATGTAGGCAAATTCCATCATGTGTAAATTATAATTGACAGTTTGCACATTTCATTCCAGGCTGACAAGTATTATATCTCTTGTCTGTGTCACTATAACCTTAACCACTAATTAAATGTCCACTTTTTGTCTTGATATGCAATTGCCATAGGAGGTGATGGAAAGATACTGCTAAGCAGATGCTTTACCTAGGTTTGCTAGTTTATTCACTAGACTCACTGTGTCTTGCTATACACCCAAGAAGGCAGACCCCTTTGGATTACTCACTTAATTCTTTTAACCTGTTTTGCTTCGCCACATACAATACATTTTTATCAGCATGCAATTGGAGTGCCTGCCTGCAGTGTCTACCTTAAGGACTTTTTATTGAGGCAAGAGTCAGTTTTAACACCAGGTACTCTGTTTTAGTCACAATAACTGCCAGTGTGCATAGAGTATGCTGATAAAAATATATTGTAAAGTGACAAAGCAAAACCTGCAGACATTGTAAAAGCTTTCAGCATCAGATATGGAAATTAATTGTTGCCACATCCATTCACATTCATAATCAGATTTTCAGATACTTTTTATTTAACGTATATTTTTTTCTTTTCTTACAGCATTCCTTTCTTAAATATGCTAACATAAGCCATGCTTCTAAAGCAGAATTTATTCCTTTAAGATTTCTGAAAGGAAGCTTCATAATAAAGTAATGCAATGTGAGAAAATGGCTCCATATCATAAACATGAGATAAGAAACTTTTGAAACTACTAAAAATAAATCATGTTTCATCAAGTGGCCAATCAATGAAATCCTTCTGGTTAAAACAACTACCTGGAACTTTCAGTTCAGTGACACATTTTTCAAAAATCATTTTTGCACAGGGACAAGCCACTCTGCCAGCCCTATGGGACATATTTGCTCTAGTGCACAGTAATATCAGTGTGAAAAAAAAAAAAGAAAAGAAAGAAAGAGAGACAGAGAAACTAAAAAGAAAATAATAATTCTAATGGTAATAATAATAAAGAAAGGAAATAATTCTAGGTCACTGATTACTTAAGAAAAACAGTGACTGGAGAGAGCACTTCAGAACTATACTGACAACTTGTAATGAATTTAAACTCAGTGACTAGTAGGGAAGACGAATCTTAAAACTCAGTGTATATCTATTAAAGAACTTTTCTAGTTTTTTTCCCCTGCTTCCTAATATGATCATTTCTCCATCCACATTTTTTGAAGTGTACTATAACTCCAGGATCATGACACCATGGAATATGGGGAAAGCTCTAAAGTACTGCACCTTTGGCCTTAGTGTATATTTCCATTTTTGTACCTTTTTTTACTCACTGTTCTAAAAGTAATTAGTTGATATCGATGTATTTTCTCACTGTGGCAAATGTGTCTCTGAATCACAAAATAATTCATCCCAGAAACAGCCCCTTTTATAACAGCCCTTTCCTTGAACATCGGAGCTGTTTCTGTGTGTGTGTGTGTGTGTGTGTGTGTGTGTGTGTGTGTGTGTGTGTGTGTGTGTGTGTGTAAGTATGTGAGTGGGTGTATTCATGCATATGTCTGTTTGTCTCTGTCTGTGACTGTGTTTGTTTATATATTGATCTTTTTTCTGCAGACTGTGATCTAGTCTGTAATCAGTTATGGGCAGAAACTTCTTGCTTATTCGGGCACTTATTCAAATCTATGATTTGCCACTGCATTTTATGGATTCCATACTGTTGGTCAAGTATAAAGTGATTGATGTTGCAACTTGTTGACTGCTATAGCACAGGCTGTAATTCTTTGCTTGTTATTTTCTAACTGAAGTCAATGCCAGTGAAGTTTCTACTTGTTTGCGCTTAGTAATTCAGTTTTTCAGTTCTTCATTTTTTTCCACAGCTCTGCAATGGTGAAATTAATATATTTAAATATGACAGCATAGAGAGTGTGCTGGGACTTACCTTTCTGCAAAAAAAATGCTTTTATTTATTTACTTTTTTAATCTGGGTATGGCTTTGAATTGTTTGTTTTACCAGTTGTAGCCCTGATAGGGTGTTACTTAATGGTTCATATTAGAATCCATTTTTCTTTTATTGAGGGCTTTTAGCTGGTCTTGTTATTTTATACAAAGTTTGCAGAAATAATGTATCCACTTGTTAACTGCTTAAGCAAGTAGAGTCATTTTATTGACAAACATCTTTAACTCTGTCTTAACTGCTAGTATTTTGGATTACTGCTTTAGTTATATGCTACTAAATTGTCCATACCACTATCATGTTTTGCATAATCTAGCATATACTAGTTACTTCATCTTCATTGTCAGTGTAGTACCTGCTCTGTTTGCAGAATTTGTAGCTCATTTTTAGTGTCATTTTACTCCCTTTTCATAGATTCATAGGTGTATACTAGGCTAACTGCCCCGGAGCCTATATAAGCCTAGCCCAAGAAGATTCCCTGGCACCATGCCACCCAAAGTTAGTTCCCAGTGCCCCTGTCAAGCAAGGCCACTGAAATGATCCCTGGTGTGAACTTCCTATTGCCCATCCACTCATCAAGATTTCTCTTAAATAGAGCCAGTGAAGTGCTCTGCTTGACATGAATGGGAAATGTGTTCCAGAGTATGGGAAGTCTCTTGGTTAGGAACCTGTCCTTCCTGCATATTCTGTTTATTGTGGTAATGAGGTTTAGGTCCCTGGAGCATGTGGTATGGAGGGATTCGGATTTCTTTAGGTGTAGCATATCTAGCAGCTCTAGGTCAGACATGTAGGTCAATCAGAGATTGCCTCTAAGTAGGTGATAAGAGACAGAGTATAGCTGTAGGATTTTGAGTCTGTCCATATAGGGCATGTGTCTAAGGCCTAAGATCCTCTTAGTGAGGTATTTTTGTGGCCTTTCCAGTTGTTGTAGGTGTCTAGTGAAGTACATACCAAATGAGGTGTTGTATTCTATAATGGGTCTAATGAGGGACGAGTAGAGAGGGATTATGACCTCTTTCTTCCTGGATGAGAAACCTTTTGTAATGAGATGTGCCACATAGAAGGACTTTCTGACTACAGTGGCAATGTGGTTATCAAAGGAGAGGTTGCTGTCAACCTTTGTCCTCAGGTCTCTTATCACACCTTTGGTGTTTAGTGGACTACTACCTATGTGGTAGTTCATGGGCACTGAATTTTTCCCAAAGGGAATTACAATGCACTTTTTGGCATTGAGCTTAAGGCCATGGTTCTGGCACCAGTCAGTGGTGCCATTGAGGCCTTTTTGTAGAATCTGTACATCAGTTGGAGAATCAGTAATGGTTCCCAGTTTGCAATCATCTGCAAACTTGGTTAGCCAGAGTCCCTTTGTGTTGGCTTGAACTTTAAAGAAGTAGATGCCAAACAGGAGAGGACCTAGGACCGATCCCTGTGGGACACCACTTGTATCTGGTCGGTAATCAAATTTGGAGTCCACTACTTTCACAGTGTGGGTTCTATCACTGACCCATCTTATGACATATGGGTTTATGCCTAGTTTAGTGAGTCTATCTATGATTCCTGCGTGAAGGATGGTATTGAAGGCCTTGGCAAGATCTAGGTAGGTTGTGTGAACTACCTTACTCTCATCCACAGCTCTGGTGACAGACTCAAAGAAGTCTATCAGGTTGAGCAGGCATGATCTACCTTTCACAAACCGAAACTGTGTGGGGTCCACAGTTTGGGGATACCCTGTGTCCTTATTTATAAGGTCCATGATGATGCGCTCCATAGTCTTACATATCAGACTCATCAGGCTAAAAAATCACTGTTCCGTGTCTTCGAGATTTAGAGATTTCGACTTTATTGGGTCGATTAAACAGCATTCACTATTTTAAGCAGTCACTGAAATAATATAAACCCTTACCATCAGTTCAAAAGCTAGATGCAAGAAAACCAGATATAGGGGTCCATAAAAAGAAGACAAAAGTAGCATTGATCATTGAAATCACTACACCCAGCGACTACAGTGTCTTGCATTCAGAGAGACAAAAAGTCATAAAATATCAGGATTTGCAGGCAGAAACTCAAGTAATGTGGAAGAATGATTTGCAGAAAAAGTCATTACTGGGTATGTTGCAGGTGCTGCAAAGAACCCTTCTGGCTGACATCAAATACTGAAAGAATACTAATTTCATGAACTTTAATCACACTTTGACTTAGGAATAGAGTCCATTCTTGTCACGGTATTAGAAATCTAAAAGAAATGCATAATAAATAACTTTCAGCATTTTTCTTTGCTTATCTGAATAATCACTTCAGCACATGTAATCTGAAGTTGCTAGACCTAGCAAAGCATCAACACCGGATTCCCTCTTTCTCTTGTCTGAGTAAATTAGTTTAACCATTCACTGTGCCCACTCCTATTTGATCTTCACATCTTAAGCTAGTAAGAGTATGCTGAGCATGCACACATACACTACATTATTCCTAACTCACTCATTTTATTTTGTTATGGAGTCCTGCAGTTCTTTGCTTTGTGAGATGAAACATTTACAGACTTCATTAATCTTCTTTTAGTGGAAGATGTTTGTTTCCTTGTAGGTTTTCCATTTTCTTGAGCAGAGGTAATGGGCCAAAGACTTGCGCTCAGTATAAATGACTTACTCAGTTGTAAGGCCTATCTATGAACTAGGCTTGCACCAAGGGCCAGATTCCAAGAAACACTTGCTGTGGGTGTAAGTGACTTACTCCGGTGTATTCTACTGTATTACAGCAGAGTAAAGACACTTACACTAAAAACAAATCTTTGGGAATCTGACTCCAGATGTAAGCCTGTCTACAGATAGGCCTTACAGTAAAGTATGCTACTTACACCAAGAACAAGTTTTTCAGAATGGGGCAGACTTTCACCACAGTAAGAAACTTACATTGACAGCAAGTCTTTTGATATAAAATATGGCCCATTGTGTTACACAAAATGTGTAACACATCCACCTTATCAATAATTGACTCAGTAAATTTATTTATTATTTGTTAACTGGGAAAGTCTGACTTAGAATAAAGCCAATTTTCAGCGGAGGCCCAGGGAGAAACACTCCAGACACATGTCTTTGAATGTGGGAGGAAACCCACATAGACACAGGGAAGACATGCAGACGGTACTCCAGCCAAGAATCAAACTGGAGAACCTCTTGCTGTGAGGAGACAATGCTACCACTGGACCACCCAATCCAAATAAAATTAAAATGTATGCAAATTATAAAGAATAAAGCAAACACAGAAAAAAGCCAACAAATGATAACTTAAAAAAACATAAAGGCCCCTGAGTGGATCACACCATAAGCTATTTTGTGTGTGTGTGTGTGTGTGTGTGTGTGTGTGTGTGTGTGTGTATATATATATATATATATATATATATATATATATATATATATATATATATATATATATATATATATATGGTTCCCTATCAGAAGCTTGAAACACTATAAGCCTGAAAATCAAAATCCTGAAAACTATAGACTGAAAGTTCAAAATCCTGAAAGCCCAAAATCCTGAAACTCAAAATCCTGAAAACACAAATAATGCTAATATGTCACTATAAAGACACTAATATCTGCCAACTGACCCTGACCCTAACCCTAACCCTAAGGTCCGTCACTATCGCACACTCACCTGACCCGCCTAACCCTAACTCACTTAAACCGCCTAACCCCAATATTTGTCACTATTGCATACATGCCTAACCTGCACCCTAATCCTAACTCACTTAAACCGCCCTAACCCTAACATAAAACCAAGACACTTACCTGAACCCAACGCATGACCCAACACCACAGGGCTAACAATAGCAAAGCCACAATGACGTCAGTATGTCCATTTTGTGTTTTCAGGATTTTGAGTTTCAGGATTTTGGGCTTTCAGGATTTTGAACTTTCAGTCTATAGTTTTCAGGATTTTGATTTTCAGGCTTATAGTGTTTCAGGCTTCTGATAGGGAACCATATATATATATATATATATATATATATATATATATATATATATATATATATATATATATATGTATATAGATAGAGAGAGAGTGTGCTGATATTTTGGAAAAACAGGGTCCACCCTGTGGAGACAACTAATAATGTTGCATATTGTTTGCCTATGACATTTATATTTAAAACAAAATATGAGGATTCCACTGTCATATTCTTCATTTATAAAATATTTTGACTACCTTGCAATAGTGAATACATTGTGATCAAAGGACAGTTCATTGTCAAAATGGGGTCCCAGATCTTTAACACAGGATCAATTTACAAAATTAAAATTACACACACTCTACGTGATAGCAGTAAGTAGAGTCATGCTTGCCAAAGGATGTAATTATACATTTCTTACCATTTAGTTTTAGACAATGGTTTTGACACTAGCTATTTATTTGGGACAGGCCCTCTTGGAGGATGTTGGTGCCCTCTGGGAGTCCATGGTGGCATCAAGTTTAAAGTCATCTGTTGACTTGGTCATTCACAAACACTTAGCATTACCTTTGATTTCCGAGAAGAAAGTTCCAAAACGGAGTAGCCCAATGAGTGAACACTGGGATATATACCACTAATGACATATTTTTTAGAGGAGATAGAGCCACCCCACCCTAAATTCCTGTGTTCTATCTGTGAGCCAGTTTGCTATCCAACAAGTTCCATAGAGTCAGACATTTAGCTAAGAGAAAATATCTACACTATCTGATTGTTGGATGCCGTGCTGAACTCCTCTGCAAGGTCTAAATATACCCCCGGATTCATGAAGCACGGAGCAAGGCTGGTGTAAGGCGTGCGCCGGCAGTGCAGTGTATAATCGGCGTAGCAGCGCCACATGCATAGTAATGAGTGCGCGCCGCAACCACAACCACGTGCAGAGGGCACGTGCGCGAGCTCAAGTAGGATGCGCCCGTAGGCGTGGCCAAGCCGGCAGGCGAGGAGCAACCTAAAGTGCTGACTGTCACAGGCCGCCTGCAATAGCAACTGCACCAGCCAGTGTCCATGGATAATGAAACGTACGCAGAGTATGCAATATAGTACCCGTTTACACAAAACGGTGAACCAAACAGTAACCCACGAAGTCCAAAGTGTACCCGTCCAAGGAACAAAGGATACGTGTAATACCGTGTCCGTCACGCACTGCACTGTCAGTGGGCATACCCAGTGAAGGTGTACCGCAGCATGTCAGCACGCCGCACCTACACACAAGTAGCCCCATGGGCATGGTCACCAGCAGTAGTGAGAGTACACAGCCAGGCAGCCGTGTCTATATAACAACCAGAAGGAAACCAGATACCCTAAACATAGACAAACATGTGCACAGCAACATGCACTACACCCAGCAACGTGCCCATCGCATACACATAGGATGGCGTATGCCGAAGCGTAATATCCAGAAGCAGAACCCATGCATACAAATGTAATACACAGCAGCCCCGTCATAGCACGTAACCCGCACCCATGTACGACCGTCCACCCAACCCAGCTAGCAGTCTTGCGCAGCTGCACACCTACACACAGTGGGTATACCTCAAATGTAGTATGAAGTATTGTCCTAGGCAGTGCCACGCGTGCAGATATGTACCCCACATGTCAACATCCCACCTCAGGTACTGATATCTAAATGGCTGCATGTGAATGTGTTGGCAGAATGCGTACATCCCACATGTGGTATGGACCTGTCGAAACCCCATAGGCGTACACACGCCACGGTGTCCATAACTGTACACATCTGGACAAAGCAGTATGTGCAGCCACCATACCGATGATTAGCTATGCAGACATGTCAAACACAACACATAGGGCGGAACATCCGCCCACCAAGCAGGACACCCCAACAGGGTGCCACATGCACAGAAGGTGAATGTGGGACATCACATGTAGATAAAAGTGGTGCCGGATGGCCAAACACCCACGGCCAATGCAAAGGATGGAATAACAGGTATATGCCTGGATGAATGGGTATGTCATATAATGGGAATAGGCTAAGCTATCCAACATAATAGCCATGCGTACCAGATACAAACTGTCAGTAACATGCATTAGTAATGCAGGAAGGCATACACGACTGTGGGAATATCACAGGACATATGGCATGTGCCAAGTGTCAACGCATGACACAAATGTCCAGGATGGGGCCCCCTGCAAAGAGGAACATGTGCCAACCCCACCCCCCACTGACGTATCGGCAGTGGAAACACAACCCAAACACACACCAACACCACCGTCCATCGCACGATAGCAACATAGGCCGGTCAGAGACCACCATGATGCATGTACAAACAGGGACACGTGTAACCGTTGCCATGACAACCCCCCACAGGCCAACGAATAATAGAATGGACATATGCATGTAATGCTGTGAAGCATGTGTGGCAGTCCTCAGTATCACAGAGGTAGGTACACAGATACACTGTAATCAACCGCGACATATGTGCACTGTACACATCATACCTGCAGGTAATACATAGTTCAATCATGTGCCACAGAAATATCCACGCATTTAATGAGGACAGGGGATAGACAAGTGTGAATGGGACAAACTATGAACATAGGTTCATATGTCCATAGGTTCATAGTAGGCTATCTGCCCAAGGGCATGTATAAGCCTAGCCCATAGTTATGTTGCCCTCGCCACCCCTTCATTTTGAAGAAAACTATGCCTATTATATTGCTGTACCTCTGTCAAGCAGTGACACTGAAGTAATCCCTGGGGTATATCTGCAATCTCCCATCCATTGGTCAAGACTCCTCTTGAACAAGGCCATAGAGGTGCTCTGCCTCACATGTACTGGGTTGTAGTTCCACACCATAGTGAGTGTCTGGGTGATGAATCTGTCCTTCAAGCACGTTCTATTAATGACCGTGTAAAGGTTTAAGTCACCTGCTCTTGTGGTTCTGAGGGATCTAGATTCATTAGGTGAAGCATAGTCATCAAACCTGGGTTCAACATGGCCTTGTATGTCAGGCACAGGTCACCTCTGAGCAAGTGGTATGTGACAGAATAGAGCGGGAGTCCATTCAGTCAGGCAGCATAACACATATCCCTGAGACCCTGCATCTGTTTGGCAATGAACTGTCGGGGCCTTACCAGCTGCTGCAGGTGTCGGGTCAGATACATTCCGAATGGGGCATTGTACTCAATCATAGGTCTAATGAGTGATGAGTACAGGGGGACGATGACCTCCCCTGATCTAGATGTGAATCCCTACATGATCAGGTGGGCAATGTAGAAGGTCTACCTAACTACTTTAGCAATGTGTGTGTCAAACAAATGGTTACTGACAACTGGGGTCCCCAGATCCCTGTTAACTTCCTCTGTGCTCAGTGGATTGCCACCTATATGGTAGCTAGGGGTAACCCTGTTCTTCCCGAAGGGTATGACCATGCATCTCCTGGCATTTAGCTGTAGGCCATGTCTGTGGCACCAGTTATCTATATCTGTGAGGCCCTTCTGAAGGATATCTGTGTCAGATTTTAGAGAACTAGGCATAGCTCCTCGTGGTCCCCTGCAGAGTTCCTAAGCCAGCAGAGAGCAGAAAAAGCAACTTTCTTGATCATAAGTATTTTTTAAACTTTTTAGTTTGCATTTTTCGATCTTTTGAGCTTTTTGACTACTGTTTGTGCCTATATTACTGTTTTATTACCTTATTTTCCTGTTTTTGTGAGCTTATATTGTTGATTGCACTTGTGGGCTAAAGTATTGCTTAAAAGTAACAAACAGGCTAATACACTCAAGTGTACCAGCCTTTGATAGCAATTTAGTCGAAAACAAAGCATTTACTGCATTTTTTCTGTCTGTTTGCAAAAAACAAAAACAAAAAATATTTCTCCTTTCCTAAACTTTCCTAGTTAGTTGTTCCAGTGATCAGATTTTGCTGATCCCTGGGCTTTGTATTTGGTTTCTGTGTTCCTCCATTTTCTTGTGTGGCCAGAGGTAGTTTCTTTACTCACCAGTGGGAGTGGGGAGTACTGAGCTGCTTGTTTGTCCTCAGAGGAGTGGTTAGAAGCAGCAACTAGTAATTCATCGGCCATTTTGGGTCATTTCCTGTTTTTTCCAGCCCCTGCTATAAAGCACGCTTTGGCAGGCTTTTCTGGCATTAGAGAACTAGGCATAGCTCCTCGTGGTCCCCTGCAGAGTTCCTAAGCCAGCAGAGAGCAGAAAAAGCAACTTTCTTGATCATAAGTATTTTTTAACTTTTTAGTTTGCATTTTCGATCTTTTGAGCTTTTCACTACTGTTTGTGCCTATATTACTGTTTTATTACCTTATTTTCCTGTTTTTGTGAGCTTATATTGTTGATTGCACTTGTGGGCTAAAGTATTGCTTAAAAGTAACAAACAGGCTAATACATTCAAGTGTACCAGCCTTTGATAGCAATTTAGTCGAAAACAAAGCATTTACTGCATTTTTTTCTGTCTGTTTGCAAAAAAACAAAAAAAAAAAAATATTTCTCCTTTCCTAAACTTTCCTAGTTAGTTGTTCCAGTGATCAGATTTTGCTGATCCCTGGGCTTTGTATTTGGTTTCTGTGTTCCTCCATTTTCTTGTGTGGCCAGAAGTAGTTTCTTTACTCACCAGTGGGAGTGGGGAGTACTGAGCTGCTTGTTTGTCCTCAGAGGAGTGGTTAGAAGCAGCAACTAGTAATTCGTCGGCCATTTTGGGTCATTTCCTGTTTTTTCCAGCCCCCTGCTATAAAGCACGCTGCTAGCTTTAGCCGATGAAGCTGAGCTGCTACCGTTGCACACTAGGGCAGCGCTGGTTATTCAGATTTAAACTATTAGGGCTACCTAAAGTCCACTCTTCAAATTTTCCCTTAAAACTACCTTCCTCAAAGTATACTGCTGTTCTATTTAGTGTATCCTACAACTATAAATTATCTCTACTTGACTCCCAAGTAGACTATTCTCTATCTGTATAGTGAAGCACTTGCTCCTACAGTACTTATCACCTCGATACAGCACTCTTGTTATAGAAATTACCCCAAAAAAGCAAACCCCATTTCTCGGTCACCCACATCCCCCAGAACCTTTTCTTAAGTTTTTCTGTCTATTCCTTCTAGCATGTCGAGGGATCAGTTGCTAATGTCCTCTCCTGCTCAGCTGGAGAACCTGGGAATATTGAGGCAATGTTACAATTGCCTCATGTACACAGACAACCCTCTCCTCCTCCCACAAAACACAAATACATGTGAGAGATGCAACTATACTTCCAAACTGGAGGCTGAGCTCTCTCAACATAGGACTGGCATGACCAGACAGGAGGAGAAGGTAACCACACACAGTATAGACCCAGCCTCACATAATACCATCGCAACCTCAAATCATACACAGAAACACACAAAGACATACTCGGCGGTTCTGATCAAAAATCTACCAAAACAGCAGAGGCCACCAAAGCAGACACCCAAACAACTACCACCTCAGAACACAACACCTGCAACACATAGACCACACAGTCAGAGTGTCAAGCAGTCACAGCCCTTAAGGCCAAACACAATGCCAGACACACTAGTCATTGGTGACTCCATAGTCAGACACACTGGCGTCCCGCTCACCAGACTGAGTAAGGAGAAGGTCACAGTAAGCTGCCTGTCGGGTGCTAGAATTCGCCACATAACGCATGCACTCAGGTCTCTCAACAGCAGGTACAAGTATGACTCAATCATTGTCCACGCTGGTGTTAACGACCTGAGACGCACCTCCTTGGACTACATGAAAAGAGACATAGAGGAGCTCTCTGATTATGTAGCCCAAGCAGGTATGACCCTGACCTTGAGCAGTATCCTACCTTCACCAAGAATGATGCCACAATACAGAGATAAGATGATCAGCTTTAACAATTGGCTTAAACTCTGGTGTCATTCAAAGGGGATCCAATGTCTGTCTGCCTGGGATGACATGCTGGACAAGCCACGCTGCTCGCAAGGGATGGCTTGCACTTGTCACCCTGGGATTCGGATTTTGGCAAAGGCTCTTGCCACCCCATAGTGCCTTTTTAGAAAGGCTCAAATTCTAAACCTACCACCCTAGAACAAAACAAAGAAAAAACTTAGGGTAATGCTGCTCAATGCCAGAAGTCTCAACCTCAAGATGCACGCACTGAGGCCCTTCTCAGTATGGAGAACATCGATGTCTGTGCTGTGACAGAAACCTGGTTCAAGGCTCCTGAGAGCACCCCAGCACTATCAGGTTTTACCTCATATCATGCTCCGCCCCAAAACCCGGACAATACTAAGAAAGGAGGAGGGGTATCCATATTCATCAAGGACACCCACACCTCAAGATTGGTGGCATTGCACGATGCATCGGAAACCATCCAGGTGCAATTAACCATAGGCAAGACTGCTCTGCAATTTGTAGCATGTTACAGGCCACCCTCGCAAACTCAGGAACCTCATATGGCCTTCCTGAAAACACTGGAGGGGATAAATGTATCTCCGAACACCATCATACTAGGTGACTTCAACTATCCTAATATAGACTGGGAACACTACTCAAGCCCAAACACTCTAGCCCAAAAGTTCCTGGAATTCATAAACTCAAATGCCATGGAACAACTAGTCACCATCCCCTCAAGAGGAGAAAACATACTTGATCTCATCATCACGAACATGGGAGCACAATATTCAATAGTGGAAGTATACCCCTCACTGGTGAGATCTGATCACAAACTAATCTCGCTGGAGGTCCTCATTCCGCCCCCACCCAAAATGAAAAAGACCACAGTAAAGAACTTCTCGAAAGCTGACTTCACACTTCTAAAGACTAGTGTGGTCTCCTTTAAGGCCCCTGAGCCAGCGGTTAACATTACTCAAACCGCTGAATCACTTACAAATGCCTTCTACCAGCACCTGCAGGGCTGCATGGATCAGGCAATCCCAAGCAAAACAAAGACTCTTTGTACCAAAGGCAAGCGTCCAGTCTGGTGGACCCCAGCCATAAACAAACTCTACAACAAAAGGAGAAAGCTACTACAAGATAGAGCAAAATCCTTAAAAGGTAAGACACCGCTGATCACTATAAGTAAAAAGCTAAGAGCTCTCATAAAATCATCCAAAGCTAATTTTGAGAAAAAAATAGCTAAGGACTCTAAAGACAACCATAAGGCATTCTTTAGCTATGTCAGAAACCTAGGAGGAAACTCCCAGATATGCTCAGAATTAGTTTAAAATGATGTGAAGATTACTGATCCTACAGACATTGCCAACATACTGGCTGAAAATTTCAGTGCAAACTTCTCCCCCCCCTCCCCCCCTAAAGGAAAGATATCTATACCAAATGATTGTAGCCCCCCAAACATCTCTAACGCCCAGGTGAGAACTGCCCCTGTGAAGTGGGACTACAGTCGTCTTGCACCACTACATGGGTACGTATCCCGAGGTGAGGCTAAGATTAAACAGCTGTCCTAACTGTGGGTTTAATTCCTCATTGAGTTCATGGAGTACACAGCTGGGACACCATCATGGAGTACACAGCTGGGACACCATCTGGTCCCATGGATGCTGTGTTCACTGCCTTGGAGAGAGCATTCCCCACCTGTGCGTTACAGATGTTCTGGGGGCTACAATCCTCTGGTATAGATATCGCTCAATGTGGGGGTGAGGGGGGGGAGTTTGCACCGAACCTGTCAGCCAGTATGTTGGCAATGTGTGTAGGTTCAGTAATCTTCACATCATTCTGAACCCAGTCTGAGCATATCTGTGAGTGTCCTCCCAGGTATCTAACATAGCTAAAGAAGGCCTTATGATTGTCTTTCGAGTCCTTGGTGATTTAGCTGTCGAATCTGCCCTGGATGATTTCATGAGAGCTTGTAGTTCTTCACATATAATGAGCAAGGGTGTCTTACTTTACAAGGATTCTGCTTTATCCTGTAGTAGCTTCCTCCTTTCGTTGTACAGCCTGTGTATGGCTGGGGTCCACCAGACCGGACGCTTGCTCTGGTACAAAGAGTCTCATATTTGTATGGGATTGCCTGATCCATGCAGTCCTGTAGGTGCTGGTAGGCATGTAAGTGATTCAGCGGTGTGAGTAATGTTCACCACTGGCTCAGGGGCCTTAAAGGAGACCACACTACTGTTTAGAAGTGTGAAGTTGGCCTCTGAGAAAGGCATATGTATGGTAACCAGCACCACCCACAGCATTGTATGCCAATAGCAGAAGCTATCGTAGGTTGTCCAAACACACGTGTCTGTACACATGGAACATCAAAGCAATAAACCACGCCCAGATGTGTGTAATGCTAGATATACCCACGGCAGACGTGGTGCGTTCCCGAGGCTGATGCCCGAGGGACCACACACATAGCCGGCCATAGGCATAGGCCAACTAGGCAGCCGCCTAGGGCGCCGCTCTACTAAGGTCACTGTCCCAGTATGTATTTGGTGTAGGTAGACCAGGATGGGGGTAGCGGGTGATGTGGTGGGGGCACCATGGAGTCCTTTAGCCTAGGGCACCACTTGACCTACGGCCGCTCTTGCCATGGATAAATACAGCAGTACCCACACCCAGACGCGGGTCATTGCTAGTATGCCATATCATCTATGGAAAGAAACCATATATTCCCAGACATAATGGCACAGCATAATGCCTGTCCGCCGCCCAAACGCAGAC
>NC_056727.1:1182641049-1182726049 GCF_019279795.1 Protopterus annectens
GCTAGTTGTTTTTACTTTTATACTACATATGTTTACTTTTACCTTACATCCCTCTGATTCCCTGTCTTACCTGTAGTACTTATATGTATATGTGTACATATATTTCTATATATGTACTTATATCTATCTACATATATGTATATGCATATATATACATGTCTATATGTATACACCTTGCGGCGAATGTGGCAGTATACAGCAACGCCGTCTGCTTTAGGACCCGCGTATGGTTCGGATGTTGGCGTTCCATGCTCCACTGGCTGTTGGGTGTACAGTGTTTGGGGGCTGCCTATGTTGGAGTCACACATGGGGCCACCCATACGGTACACTTTACGGGTGGTCATGTTTGTGTGCCATCCATTTCACTGTATGTGCAGGTAGGGAGGTGTCAGTCCATGGGGCCTACGCTGTCAGAGTATGTGCTATATGTTCCCTCTTTGCCAGGGCATAGGCATATTGGGTACGCCTCCATCTGCCTACTGGGGCTGGCACAGTGTGTTCATGGTCCTGCACCCTCTGTGCCTGGACTGGCCTTGGCAGTTGTGGTGGGCTTTGTGGCCCTTCACCATTATGTCCTTGCAGCAGCTGCTTCCGCAGGATCATATTATGTAGCATGGCACATACTATGAATATGTGGGCACATGTGCCTGGAGAGTACTGCAGGGCTCCACCGGATGTATCCAAGCACCGGAAGCGTTATGCTACGCCTCCCAAACACACGCTCTATGATTATTCTGGTTTGTGCGTGTGCCTCATTATGGCGTTCTTGCATGTGTGTGTGTGCATTTCTGATGGGAGTCATCATCCACGGCTCCAGTGCATAGCCAGCATCCCCCACAAGGTGGCCTTGTGGGATGTCCCCCGTGGCGAATACCTGGTACAGCTGTGAGGCATGCCAGATATGGGAGTCGTGGAAGCTTCCAGGGCTGCCAGCACACACATCCATGATAATGCCCTGCACATTGCACATGACCTGGCAATTGATGGAAGGGAATCCCTTGCAGTTTATGTAGCGTCTACCCTGCTCCCCAGGTGGTGACTTGATTTGTATGTGCGTACAGTCTATCGCACCCAGTACCTCCGGGTATTGTGCCACATGGTGGAAGCGGCGCATATTGCTAGCCAACTCCTCCTGAGATCTGTGGAAGTATATATGCTCATTGGCATGTGGTAACATGGCATCCAGAAACTGGTGTAGTACCCTGGATGCTGATGCCTGTGAGATGCCCATTATATCCCCAGTTGGCCTTTGAAAGGTACCTGTGGCCAGTATTCGCAAGCTTACACATACCTTTGTGTCCACTGGGATGGGCTCCCCTCTGTTGTTTCTTGTTCTCAGGCGTGGCTGGCACAGCTCCACTATTTGCTGTAACGTGTCCCTATCCACCCTGTAACGCTCTACTATCTCCAGGTCTTGTAGCCCCTGGTAGGTTACCCTTGGTCTGAACACTCTGCTTCTCCTCTGAGGCCTATGGTAGTTGTCTGCACCCTCCTCCACAACACCGTCTGTCTCTGACACATGCTGATGGATCACGGCCACGGCAGCCCCCAACATGTACATTTTAAAAGTTCCCCGTGTGTTTACACCTATGGTGTGGCGTTTGGGAATACACGGCTGTGTGTTGTGTGCATTCACACTTTATACTGTTGTGCTGTACACCCAGTGATGTCATAGGGTGTGTCTGTGCGGGCGTATCTGGGGATTATCTTCCGTGTTTTACCGTTGGCACTGCAACGCTGTTGCCTTTGGTGTTGCATTGCTCTTGCCTGCAGTGGATTACCTTTCGACCTTCCCTTACTATTTCTGCATGTTGCACCTGCTATTTCCTGGCATGCATCCTGCAGAGCCCTGTCATGTGTAGTTTCTGGGACATGGCATATCGTGCGTTTTGTGTGCCGCCGCCGTTGTGCTGCCTGTCTGCTTGGCTCTGCTGTGTCTGGTCTTCACTCTTTGCAGTCTGCTACCTCCCCTACTTTCTTTGCATTCATATGCCTCCCCTATCCTGTTTTGCAGGTTTCTGCATGCAGAGTTGTCAGCTGCCGCCGATTGGCCTTCGTGGGTTGATTAGTGTTGATTGCTCATTACTACTCCAATTACACTGCTTCCGCATTTCCTCATATTCTCAACATCACCTTCCTGTTTCCGATGTTATTTGCGGGGCGAGCGTCACATGACTGGGTTAAGGGAACGTAGTAATCCTTGTGCACATGCACCTCTGCGCGCATCGTGTGCTCTCAGCTCAACTATTTCCCCACACGCCGGTCCTGCAGCTGTGATGTGCAATGTACAGCCCAGGTTTGCTGAGCTCCAATGTGCTTCCTCCTACAGTGGCACACCCCTCTGCAGGTGACATGTATTCCCTCTGGGCCACTCCTCGATGTATTACCGCTGCGCCATTTGGTACAGCCTTACGCCGGCGGGGGTTTTGCGATTCAGTATTATCTGCCTCATTTGCATGGCATTGACTACTAATTCATAGTTACCACGCCAAACACTGCCGTGAGTCCTTGGCAACCCTTGCACCGTGGTTGTGGCTTTACATGCATACCATGGTGTGTTGTGGCTGTGAAGCTGATGTGTATTACGCTGCTGTTTTATAACATTGTCATATTATTTCATTGTTTTGCACCTTCCGCAAACATGTCCTGGGGTTCTGCTGTGAGTTTCTGTGGACATACCATTTATGTTATTATTTACATGTTGTGCATGTTTTCTTTTGACATTCTCTGTGTATTTCGCCATTGGCATATGGCAACACTGTGATACCTGACGCTGACAGACTTCCGTTACTCCTATGTTATGTTTGGGAAAATGTAAACCGTTTTTTTTTGGTTTACATTGCCGTGGCGTTATGCTACGCCTGCGCCACTTCGTGGATCGCTGTGTGCCTTCATTTGCATGGTGCAACACCGCACATGGGGTGCTTAGCATACCTACGCCGGGGGCAGCGCAGATCCAGCGCACGCCGGTAGTGCACGTGGGATTGGATCGTACCTGAATCGCTCGGTGGCCATATTTGGCGTTGTAACGCCTACGCTATGCGTGTGCATGGCACAAGGTTCATGAATCCCGGGGATAATGTGTGCACAGTTTTGCCCTAATTCATTGCTTCTGTTATTTTTTCGATGAAAGCATTTGAGTTTCATACTCAGAAGCTGCTTTTAATAAATCCATAAAAGGCTGGGACAAGAGTCTCTAGGTTACTATATCCTTATTTTTATTTCCATAATGTTCTTTGCCACAGCCGTACAGATTGGACTGGTCAGGCCTGAAGGTCTACAGTTTCCTGAGTCCACTGAAGTCTTACCTTTGTGCAAGGGAATCTGTTGTTGTCTTCCATTCATTCAGCATAAAGTCTGTTTTAAGGCTGATATTGTGTAGCTTTTGAAGGGGGATATGATAAGCCATGTTTCAGGGTGACCAGCAGGCAGACTGGTATATTATCTGGCACCATAGATGCACTGTTCTTGGCCTTAATTTGTACCTTGAGAATTTGTTCTGGGGAGATTTGAGTAATAATGTAGATCTACGTTTAATGTTTTTCAGTTATGTTACTTTTAGGTTGTATAACAAGTAATGACTATTTACACATACAGTATCTGCAAATATAACTATCTTATATATAATAATAGACAAAAATAGACTAATGCAATCATATTATATATTTTCCTAGCTGTATTTCTGTCCTTCATTCACTAATATTTATTTATAATTAAATGCAAAGAAACAAAAGCATTAACTCTTTAGAAATTATTAATAAATATGACATTATTACTATTCATAATTTAAGAAAACCAAAAACATTCTTCCCAAAATTTAGATTTTATTACTTCAGTACATATTGTGTTCCAAAATAATTCAGTGAACTGTCCTCTTCAAGTCCACCGAAACAATACTTTTGAAAGTAAGCAGATACTGTCTAATACTTCTCATTATCTGTATTCAAGTACACTTAAACCACTACTAGTCTGCCAAATAAATCTGACCAGTCAAAATGACTTATGTGTGAATGACTTTAATGTATTATCACTTGAAAACTGACTCACAATGGACTACTACACTGTGCCTTCTACAAACTGTGTGTTTTTTACAGAGTGAGTTCAGGTTCAGTGAAGAATGTCTTCTTATTTGTTGTTATCACAACCAATAGTGCAGATGCTGAAATGCGTAAAGAATGAAAGAAGAAAAAGCAGCATGCTCTGACTGGTGTTTAAAGGAGAGTTACATATTCTTTTGTTTACTGGGAAAGACCCCATTTTCAGCAGAGACTCAGGAGGAAACCACCCAGAGGAAATCCACACAAATGCAAGGAGGACATAAAGACTCTAAAGGCTTCTGCACAGAAGGCACCGCAGCCAAGAATCGAACTGGAGACCCTCTTGCTGTGAGGTGACAATGCTAAATAATGCACCACTGTGCCACTTATTACATAATTACAAACAATAATTGCAAACAACTATTTAAACATGTGCTCATCTACTTGTATGATGGAAGGCATAATTGTTCCCAGATGTGCAAAAATTTATATTAGTTCTGCAGACAGACTTTAGCAAAGGTCATTCTAGATTTCTTGCATTTTGTGACAAAATTTGCTCTGAAATTTATCTACAACATTCGAGATACTTTTTACCAGAAGGATAGATAAACAAATAAATAAATAAATAGCCATATGCACAATAACAGTATTTCACTGAGACTGACAGATGTCAGAATGAAATATATTCGATTAATAAGAGAAAGTCAGGCTTCAGATGTACTGCCCATAATTTCATGAGTGCTTGAAAACATGGCTGCTGTGCTTTTATCTTCTGATGGTATGTCTATTTTGCAGAATTCATGAGCAAGGCAAGGGTGACAGGCTATATATAGGTGTCATTCATGGCTGGCTAATCTGAGCACAGTGTGCATCATGCATTGAGCTAGAAACATCAGTGTTTTGTGTTTACCTTTGCATTTTACAGCAAATTCAGCATGTCCACTTAAATGTGATGGTATTCATTTGGAAACAGGTAATATGACATTCATTAAAAAAATTGGGCTTATTTTAGACTTGTAAACCAAACTGTTTATTAAAAATCCCATCTCTCTACTCGTTTCCTGCCTTTCTATAACTAGTAGAGTCTGGTTTTCAGATTTTGTTGAATTCAGAGCTGTTTTGTAGTTTCTGTGTTTGGTTTTAAGATTTTGCTGAATTCAGGGCTGTTTTGTAGTTTTCGTGTTGCCCAGACCTTACTAAGATAGAGGGAAGGTTCTCTGTTCATCAGTGAGAGTGGTGAGCTTTGAGCAGCCTGTCTGTCACTGGAGGAGTGGTTTCAGCTCAGAATCTGTAGTTTTATTGGCCATTTCTATCCCTTTCATCTTTCTGTTTAAAAACCCATGTTTGCACAGTTTTTGCACTTGTATTACCTCAGCAAGATCCTGCCTGGGTGTCCTGCAGAGTTCTGCAGTAGTAGAGAGAGAAAAGAAAGACTATGAGTGGATTAAGTATCTCTGTTTTGCTTTTATTGCTTATTTTTGCTGGCCGTACTATTCTGAGCGTTTTTTATTAACTTTGCAACTTCTTTGAATTGTTTTTTGAATTCTGATACTGTTTGCACTTTGATCATTTTCACGTGTTTTTCAACTAAATGTTGAGGGCTACACACTCAAGTGCGATAGCCATTTTTCTGCTTTAAAAGTGTTTATATTACTGTATCTGTTTTAATTTTTGAAAGAAAAAAAATCCTATCTCTCTACTCGTTTCCCACCTTTCTATAACCAGTAAAGTAATTTTCAGATTTTGCTGAATTCAGGGCTGTTTTGTAGTTTCTGTGTTGCCCAGACCTTACTAACATAGAGGGTAGCTTCTTTGTTCATCAGTGAGGGTGGTGAGCTTTGAGCAGCCTATCTGTCGCTGGAGGAGTGGTTTCAGCTCAAAATCTGTAGTTTTATTGGCAGTTTTGGGCTATTTCTATCCCTTTCATCTTTCATAGGTTCATAGGTTCATAGGTTCTGTTTAAAAACCTGTGTTTGCGCGGTTTTGCACATTGCGCAGTGCCATTTAGCTAGGGTTGAACTATTCCCGGTGCTACAAAGTCTCCTCTTCAAAATTTCCCTTAGAACTAGCCAGTTTTCTAGTTTTTAGCACTCAAAGCGGTTACCTTGTGCTCAGCCCTTGTTCAAAACTCGTTGCAAGCACTAAATAATCTAAAAATTACTGCAGCACTCAACTTTCCTCACTTGTCAAGAGGAAAACAGTTTTCAGTACTTTAATCAATAAGCACCTATCCAGCCATGTCTAAGGGTCAGCTCCCGGTGTTTTCCCTTGACCACCTGATGAATCTGGGCATCTTGGGGCAATGTAGCAATTGCCTCATGTAAACTGACAGCCCTCTCCTCCTACCACCCAACACTACAACCTGTGAGAGATGCACTTATATAGCCAAACTAGAAGCCAAGCTCTCTCAAGCCAAGACTGGACTAGACTGTCAAGAGGAGAAGGTAAACACCTGCACCACACCACACTCAACACATAGTCCATCAAAACCTACACCACCTAAACCCACACATAGTAACACAAAACACACACCTACATTCGCAGAGGCTTTCAATAAAAATCTGCCCAAACAACAGAGACATCCAAAGCTGAAACACAAGCAACCACCACCCCCCCCCAACACTACCCAAATGACACATAGCCCACAAAATCAGTGTGCCACTCAACCTCAGCCCTTAAGGCAAAACAACGTACCCAACACATTAATCATAGGTGACTCTATAGTCAGGCACACTGATGTCCCACTCACCAGGCTAAACAAGGAGAAAGTTAATGTCAGCTGTCTGTTGGGTTCCAAGATCCACCACATAATGCACACACTCAGGTCACTCCACAGCAAGTACAAATATGAGTCTGTCATTGTCCATGTTGGTGTGAATGACCTAAGATGAACCTCCCTGGACTACATGAAAAGAGACATGGAGTTCTCGGATCATGTAGCCCAGGCAGGTATGACCCTATCCCTGAGTAGCATCCTGCCATTGCCCAGAATGATACCACAATACAACAACAAAATGATTGACTTCAACAATTGGCTAAGCTTCTGGTGTCATTCTAAGGGGTCCAGTATCTGTCTGCCTGGGACAACATGTCACAAGATGGGTGGCCAACTGGCTAACTGACAGGACCCACACAGTGAAAGTAGCTGACTGCAAATCCAACTTCAAACCAGTGAAAAGTGGAGTACCACAGGGCTCCATCCTGGGTCCTCTCCTATTTGGCATCTACTTCTCAGAAGTCCAGACTAACATGGCAGGTCTTTGGCTAATGAAGTGCGTGGACGACTGCAAACTAAGAGTCATAACAGAATCGCCTAATGATGTGGACATTCTACAAAGGGGTCTCAGTGAGACTGATGCTTGGTGTCAAAGTCATGGCCTCAAGCTCAATGCCAAGAAGTGCATTGTCATCCCCTTTGGGAAAAACACTGTACCCATGACCTACCACAAAGGAGGTAGCCTACTAAACACCGAAAGTGTGATAAGAGCCCTTGGGACACAGGTGCACAGTAGTCTCTCCTTTGACAATCACATCCTCACAGTAGTCAGGAAATCCTTCTACATGGCACACCTTACCACAAAGGGTTTTTCTCTAGAAAAAAAGAGGCCATTGTTCCTCTCTACTCATCCCACATCAGACCCATTACAGAGCACAATGCCCCATTTGGCATGTACCTCACAAGACATCTACAACAACTGCAAAGGCCTCAAAAATACCTCACTAAGAGGATTACTGGACTCAAACAGATGCCATATGCAGACTGGCTCAAAAAACTCCAGCTCTACTCCATCGCATATCACCTACTCAGAGGCGACCTCTACCTAACATACAAAGCCATGTCAAACCCAGATCTGTTAGACATGCTACACTTAAAGAAAGCCCAATCTCTTTGAGCCACACACTCCAAGGACCTAAACCGTGTCACCACAATAAACAGAACATGCTGGAGGGATAGATTCCTGTCCTAGAGACTTCCCATGCTCGGGAACAGACTACCCATTCATGTCAAGCAAAGCTCCTCATTAGCCCTCTTTAAGAAAAATCTTGACAATTGGATAGGAAATAGGAAATTCACCCCTAGGATCACTTCTGTGGCTCTGCTCGACAGGGGCACAGGAAAATAATTTTCTTGGGTGGCGAAAGTCAGGGAAATTTTTTTGGCTAGGCTTATACAGAACCGAGGGCTGATAGCCTAGTACCCACATATAAACCAATGAACCTATAAATGATATATGTATTGAGCACTTTCACTTTGTAAACCATGCTGCAATACTTCAACAGAACAGTACAAAAAAAAAAAAAAATATATATATATATATATATATAGTTTCATTTCATAAACACGAATAGCTGAAATATCTAATTTCAGAAATTTATGTCCATGAAGCCGAAACTTCTAAATGACAAAAGTGCATAATCGCGAATAAGACTATGTCAAATTTGCACTTATGCATTTTCATTATCGTACGGAAGTGTTTGGCTGAGATGTTGTCTGACGTTTAAGGTGAGTGAGTGTATGTGAGTGTTTTTGCAACTTGTATGAGTGGGTCAGGGTAGGGAGGTGAGTGTATGAGTGTGTGTGTTGGCTGTGTGTGATTTTTTTTTTTTTTTTTTACTGTTTGTGCGATCTCAGAGCTAGTATATAAAAGTAGGGGAGTGTGTGGGGTGCAAGGGGGTTTGCCCTTCTGCATATGTGTAGTGTAGGTGTGTGTCTGTGTAGTGTTGTGTTGTTTTTCAGTGTTTTGTGGTGTGGGTGTTATGGTTTGTGTGTTGTGTGCTGTATGCTATGTGTTTTATGTTGTGATATCATGGTTGTGAGGTGTCAGTGTTTTAATGGTTTCGACTTTATACTGCCGAAATGATATATATATATATATATATATATATATATATATATATATATATATATATATACACATATGTTGTTGTCTTTCGGCTTTTCCCGGGTTAGGGGTCACCACAGCGGAACTCCGGTCTGCTAATGATTGGCAGTAGATTTTCACAAACGCCGAGGTGCCAGCTCGAAGTTCAACCTTCACCGAAGGCATGCCCATTTACGCATGTCTTTCGAACGCCCACCCAACCATGGGGTGGATATGCAGACAACACACAGAAGGCACTCCCTGCACTCCAGCTGAAAATCGAATGGGAGAACCTCTTGCTGTGAGGCAACAATGCTACCGCTGCACCACCGCGGAAGGCTGATATATATATATATATATATATATATATATATATATATATATATATATATATATATATGTGTGTGTGTGTGTGTGTGTGTATACACACACACTCACACACGCACACACACACACACACACAAACATATATATATATATATGTATAGAGAGAGAGAGAGAGATGTATCTATATATATATATATATATATATATATATGCCTAAAATAAGACCTGTAGAAGTCATGTGATTTCATTAACAATGATAAAAAGGAATTATTTACTACCTTTCTTTCCTATATCATTCTAGCCTTCTGTTAGTGTTTATACTTGTGAGAAATATAAAACACCATGTTATTACAGTTTTCAGTTAGTAGGTATTCAATGAATGGTACTCTGTGCAATTATTCATGCCTTATTGTGAAATTAATTAATTAATTAATTAATTAATTAATTAATTAATTTGTTGAAACATTTGTTAACTGGGTAGGTGTTCTCATGCAAAGGCTTTTTTCAGGCATGGCTGGGGCTATAAGGGCAATGGGGTACAATAAAATACAAAAAAAATAGAAATTTGATTATATTCAGCACAGTGAGGCAACATACAAAGGTACAATTACAATTCAAGCATGACAGAAAAACATAAAACTGAATCAGTATACAGAGTATTTACAATAAAATTCAGTGCAGGCATGGCTAAGCAAAACAGTCATTGTCTAAGTATATAACTGACAGTGGTAACATGAGTATAAATGTAGTGGGTGAGAAAAAGAGTAAAAACAGGTAACAGATATATACAGAGAGGTAAAGAGAAGGGTTTTATTGGGTAATGAGGAATAAAACATAGCAAAACACATTGATCATGCTACAATATTAAGATGGCTAGAAGGAGAAACTTGTAGAAGAGGTTAGTAGATGTGTAATGTGTGAGCAAGAAAGTGAGATTGATGCAAAGACATATAGCCTTGGTATGGCTTTGGTTGTTGATGGTTGAAGGTATTGGAGCAAGTAAAGGGAACCTAAGTAGATTACATAGAACAGAATGAAAAAAGGCTAATGATTTAACCATTATAAGACGGTAATTAAGGTATGACTATACTAGGTCAATAGGTGCAGAGCTGTATGACTGGTTATTAATCATGATTTGTCAAACCAGAGGCATTGTGATGATTTTTTAAACTGTTCTTTTAAAGATTTTCTAAAATCTGTTAGGATGAAGTGGTTCAAATGACCTCAGGTATTTTATATCAGAATTTGTTCCAGGATTAGTGTAAGCCCTTTCAATAGATGGTGATGTGAAAGCTGGTCTAATGAGGAGATTAGAGTCAGTGGATCTGAAACAGTATTTTTCCAGTATTGGAGTTATTCTTTAAGCAAAAGACAGTAGCATTCATTTAATAATTTAAAGATCAACATATTGACTAGAAAGGCTGCTCCGTCTTTTTCTAGCAGCCAGATGCATTTGTTGAGGGTGATGCAGTTATGCCCATGAGGGGGGAGTAGATGAATAAAGTGCAATATTTTATTCTCAATTTTTTTTTTGAGAAAGCTGTTGATTCCAAAGGTAGTGCAAGGATATGAGGGCCAGAGATTACGCCATTCTAAGGTGCAAAACATTGACATACACCACATTATGTCTTTTGTTAATACGTTGGAAATATTATAGGCCACTTTGAGCTGAATAATAACCTTCTATAAGTGAGTTTCTGCATGAAAGAGAAAGAGAGACGTTGGTCTAGAATTCCATGTAATTTTGCTGAGTTACCTCTAGATGATGTTAATTTTAAGGGTCATAAATGTGTAGAGGCTGACTGTGTGAAGGCACCCATTTGCCCAAATATCATGCATGTTGATTTGTCAGTATTTAAGGAAAGCTTACCTGAGCACATCCAAACCCAGATTAGGATAAAGTTACTTTGTAATGAGATTTTAATTTTGATTAGAGAGGCGTATGCTGTAGGGATGACAATGTCATCAGCATAGATGATAACATTTAGGTTAGGTATATCTTAAGGGAGTTTCTTAATGGACAAGGAGGGCAGCAGTTGTCCAAGAACTGATACCTGGGGAACACTGACAGTGGTGGGTAAAGGCCTGAAGTTACTGAAGTCAGAGTCTATTAAGAAGATCCTGTCCAAAGGCATGCATCTGGAACATTTCTCCACAGGCCTCCTCTGAAAATGGGCTCTGTTTCAAGTCAGACTTTCCTCATAAACAAATGTTAAATAAATAAATAACTAGTTTTTCAACCCCGTGCAGGACCTCATATAAGAAGTTGTTCTTTGAAAACTTCTGAAATAATATGTTGTGGTCATTTCAGTCAAATACTCTTTTGAAGTCTATGAAAATTGTTTCAGTAAACTAACCTTGTTCAATGCTCTTAAAGATGGCAGTGAATAAATATATTTCTGTTGAGGTGCTATATTTTCATGTAAAGCCATACTGTACATCAGTTAGAATGCCATATTTGGATGTGTAATGCAAAATTTGTTTGCATTCCAATTTCTTAAAGAGGTTAGCCAAAGCATCAAAGCTGGCTGTTGGCCTAGAATCAGCTTTAGCCTTCCGAGTGTAAATATTTGGTAGTGTTGTTATGAGTGCATGTATAAATTGGCTATGGATATCTCATTGCAAACAGACAGAGAGGTTAAGTATGTGAGGAAGTGGTGCTATGATCGTCTGCTCTCACGTGTAAGAAGAAGTTAAAGATGAATAATGTAGAAGTGTAATGTAGAATTAGCAGGAATTTTTTTCAAGCTCTTTCTTAATCTCCTTTATGTGGCATTTTAAAGTGGAACTCTTGGTATTCTAGGTAGTTATGCAGAGGTCCTGTTGGTTTGAGCATGGTAATGTGACTGAAGGGTACTTGGATTTGCTGTGGTGGATATATACACGCATATATATATATATATATATATATATATATATATATATATATATATATATTTTTTTTTAGTATATCTAGCTTGGTTTGAATTGAAATTTTTTGAGTATTGTTCTTGAATTTAAATGTGTTGGTCCCTGATAAATGTTAACAGAGTTTCAGAACTGCTTTGATAAGTGTATATGCGATAGTTAGAGTTTTCTACAGTAGCTGGCTTTGGCTAAGTTGATGTTTTAGCATGAAGATTGTTTTAGCATTGAAGAAATTATTATGCTAATTTTGGCTTTTAGGATCTTCTTTTTGTCAGTTCTAGCCTGAGCCTGTCTCTGCTCTTTTAGTTGTTGTATGATATTGGGTACTAGTCAGGTATGCTTTGTTGCTTTGTTTAATTTAATCTTCTTGTGGTTAATGTGTAAATGGGTAAAGAACATTTTGTATGTGGGCCATGACTGAAATGAAAGTGTAGAAGAAAAATCCCAGTAGAAGGAAATGCTTGGCTTAAAAGGATTGTAATAAAACAATCCTCAGGATTCACGAATGGCCGATTTCAGTGCAGGAACAGTGTAGGAGCTTCTGCATGGAAAATGGCTGCCGAGCGATTCAGGAAAGTGCTGTTTTCACATGCACAAGCGGCCCTACACTGTTCCTGCATGGAAAGCCACGCAGGATGCAAATCACCTTATTTTCTGGTAAAAAAACATGCAAATGAGGTGATTTTGTGTTCCAAGAAGCTGGCCCGACTCTGTGCAGGAACAGTGTCAGAGCAGAAATGTATTCAGTTAGTAAATGAATACATTTCTGCATCTGAACAAACAGAGGCAGGACAGCTCATGGAAAGCATGTATTACAGTCAAACACACATGCCAATGGCCAAATATAAGGCCATTGGCATTAATAATATATATTTTTTTAATAAAATGAAACTTTTTTTTTTGGCCTCTCACGGCCGTTTAAGTTTAGGGCAGTGGCGCGTAAATGGAATTGTGCCGAAAATAAAAAATGAAATTAGAAAAGTCAATTTTAAGATAATTCTGCATTTTGCCACTATAGTCAATGGCATTCAGAATGTAAATAATACCAGGGAGCACTGGTTTTCAAGGGGAAAGGGTCCATCTAAGTGCAGTAACTAATGACTTACACACTGGGGTATGCAAATGAGGGGAGTTATACTGAATCACAGATTTCCTCAAATTGTCAGCTTGTACCTAACTGTCTAGGTGCAGCAATACAACAGTGCATGTATAAGAGCTGAATGACTTCATAAGGGTGTGTGTCATGCTTGCTGTAAGCTCATTGGAACTCTGTGGACCATGTTTGCCCTTAGCTAAGCACAGCTAAGGAAGGGGGTGTGTCAGATGTGCCTGTGTACATAGCCTAAATGGGTGTGCACGCCGCACACTGGGTTTTAAACAAAACAAAAAAAAAATAATAAAAAAGAGGAAATGGCATCACTGTTTACATTTGAGCACAGGGTATGCACGGTGCAACTTAGGGCTTAAATAGGGAGGAACTGGGAAGGGGAAACAGCAGTAGGAAGGCAACCAAGGTGAACTAGCATAGCTGGCAGGTGGAATGTATCAGAATCAACCAATTACACATGCAACAGCCCAGCACACTAATATAAACTATGCAAACACCGTACAGACTGTTTTTTCCACAAACTCTACACCACCGGTGTACACAGATGGGGGACTTTTAACTGGCAAAACTAACTAAAAATGTTAGAGGCTGTTACTGCTTTACTCCATCAATATGTGCTAGAGACTGAGGATGGTGAGGAGGAGAATGCTGACAACCCACCCACAGTGAGGAAGAGTAGAGTGTACAGACCCAGGGTAACCTATCAGAGGCTGCATGATCTGGAAATAGTAGAGCGCTATAGGGAGGATGGGGACATTCTACAGCAAATCTTTGAGCTGTCCCGGCCACGCCTTACACACAGAACTAATAGAGGGGAACCCATCACAATGGATGCCGAGGTATATCTAGGCTTAAGAATACTAACCACAGGTATCTTCCAAAGACCACCTGGGAATATCATGGGGGTCTCACAGGCATCAGCATCCAGGGGTACTCCACCAGTTCCTGCATGCCATGACACAACATGCCAATGAGCACATATATTTCCCCACTGCCTGTGAGGTGCTGACCACATGTATGCATCTCTTCCACCATATAGCAGAATACCTTGAGGTGAGTTGGTGCTATAGACTGCATGCACATCCACATCAAAGCACCACCCGGTGAGTGGGGCAGGGTCTACATAAACTGCAAGGGCTTCACCTTCGTCAACTGCCAGGTTGTGTACGATGCCCAGAGAATTATCATGAATGTGTGTGCTGGCAGCCCTGTAAGCTATCACGACTCCCACATCTGGCATTGCTCACACTTGTATCAGACATTTGCCAGGGGGGACATCCCATATGGCCATCTAGTGGGGGATGCTGGCGATGCACTGGAGCTGTGGCTGATGACACCCATCAGAAATGCACACACACCCGAACAAGAACACCATAATGAGGCACACGCACAAACTAGGATCATTGTAGAGCGTGTGTTTGGGATGCTTAACATATCTGGTAGTGCCTTGCAATACTCTCCAGCTACATGTACACAAATGTTCATAATATGTGTCATGCTACACAATATGATCCTGTGGAAACAGCTGCAGCAGGAACGGCATGGGGCAGGGCCACACAGCCCCCACCATTGCCAAGGCCAGCACAGGCACAGAGGGACTTGGAGGAGGAACATCCTGAGCCTGCCCCTGTAGGCAGAAGGAGGCATGCACAGTATGCCCAGGCCTTGGCAAAGAGGCAACACATAGCACACACACTGACACTGTAGGAACCCAGGGACTGATACCTCTCTCTGACTCGCACATACAGTAAAAGGGATGCCAAACATCAAACTACCTGAGCTTTACCATGTACAGGGAGTGTACTATGTGCATCCAACATAGTCAGCCCTCCAGCACTGTCCTCAATACTGGCCCAGCAACATGCTAAGTCACTCTTCCTATCAATTACTGAATGGAGTAGTATGTTATCATACTTGTATATATGACATGGATGCAAGCATTCAAGGGCATTTGGTGGCTGAATTGGATAGCAGCAGACAGCTATATGGGACAGCAGGAAATTCATAAGAAATACTGGTGTCAACATGCTAGGCAGCACTACACAAGGTGACAACCCCCATTGGAGTACATGTGATGGCCCAAAGAACTGTGGGTGTGAATAGGTCACACACGTGGATGACATTGAGGGTCACATATCCACTACCAGCCTCACCTAGCAGGAGAGGTGTAGACGACCATGAAGAAAAGCTGGGCTAAGGCTCCCAAATGATGGCAGTGGTGAACTGCCCCCTACCAGACCTACACAAACATACTACAACAGGTCTGGCAGTTGCATTCCAGTTCTGAAGGGAAAGAAGTCTGAAACTGAAATATATGCTATTAAGATCTAGCATGTGTACTCTACTGATATCCCTCCTGTCTACATGATAGGTCACAATACAATATGAAATGGATGCCAACAGAGTAACCAAAATACCAGTACAGTCATTTCAAATGTTAAAGTCTGCAGGTGTGCACCCCCCTCCCCACAATCCCATGTAGAAATGCAGTAACAGATGGCCTGCAGCATTCTCAAATGGCCTACAGTCCTCTGGCAAAGGTCCATGCCTCACCCATAGTGCCAATGTATGGAATGTCAGGGGGTCCCAATTAACAGCCTAACAGTAAACAGAAAACAAATGCAAGGCCATGTTGACAAATGCAAGTAGCATGCCTCCCCATGTCCTACTGCATGGACTGTGGATCAGGCCATAAATACTACTGGGATAAAGGCCTAACTATAGGGATACCTCTGAGATATTGCTTACATAATGTTAGGTGGAGGAGAGAATAACAGAGGGGGGGATGTAAAAGCATGGATGTCATGGAGTGTGTGAAGTCTGAAACTCTAATATCTGCCCATACTACTCCCGACTGCAAACCCATGAATGAATAGCCAAAAAACCACTTGTAAACCACAGTGTGAAGGTAAACTGACCAGATATATGAGTCCTGCCTCTGGATAACCTGGGTGTATATGTACAGCTGAGAGGTATGGCCCCAGCAGGATATGGCCATTCCATGAAGTTGAGAAAAGCACAAGGAGGGGAACCCCAGACAGCGTGCTAACAAGGCGCTGCACCATTTACACAGAACCAGCAGTCTACTGTCTGTAGCTACCCCTCCACAATGGCAGGTGTGTGCCAGAATGTGTAGTCTGTATGCCTCAGAATATTTGTCTCATCTTCATTCATCTTGTATTTTGTAATAAATAACTGTGAGCAAAGAATGATAACTGTCAGTAGGTGATGACATGACACATCACAGTGTAAAACAGTACATATGTCAGAATATCTATGCTGCAACCAAACATGTCACACAAGCAGCACAAACAGCAATAGTTACAGTATCCCCTGTATGTTAAGCCCATTGAGTCTCCATATTTGCGACCTATCTACCGATATCCTGCAGAAACAGTTTGCTAGGTGTAGCTGTAGCACACAAAACCCTGAAGTGGAGTCCAACCCTACCTGGAATGGATGCACACACTCAATATAGAAGGTCATACTGGGCATGCTCCTACACTTAGAGAAATTAAACCCATGTCTCACAACACAGTGGACTATATTGGTTATTCGCAGCTGTCTGTGCATACACACCAAATTGTACACCATTGATACTTCACACACACACATTGGATAGGAATACACACACATATCCAAGGCCAACATAATATAATATGTCAAACATACACAAACAGAGACATGAGGAAGAGAAAGACACACAGCAACATAGAGAATCCCATTATGAGGCCTGTCCCACCCACTACACATCCCATTGGCCTATATCACATGATGTGCTGAGGTCATTCACTGTAGAAACACCTTTGTTTAGCCCTCAGCCATATATTGTCAGTGGTGCTTGTGATAACTTTGTAACACTACAGTACAAAAAGGTATCCATCTGACAGTTATAATCTCAGTCCTGTCAAATCTAAAGTTGTGTGTGTGTGTGTGTGTGTGTGTGTGTGTGTGTGTGTGTGTGTGTGTGTGTGTGTGTGCGCTTCTAGATGAATGTGGTTGAGGCCATTCACACTCACTAAATCTCCCGTGCCCCTCCTTCAGCACTACTGCTGATGTCACTCACATTCAAAGATACCTTTGGACAGCTCTCCAGCATATAACCTCCGTGGTGCTTGCAATAACTGTGTAATAGTATAGTGTAGCAAACTAGTTAGGTAGTAATTCCAATCCTGATTCTGGCAACTGTGTAAATGTGAGTGTTTGTGTGAGAGAGTGAATATATCCTTGTAGAGACCTGATTTTGTGGTCATTCAAACTTACAACACTTCCCTTACCCCTCCTTTAGCACTGCTCCTGATGTCACTCACCTTCAAAGAGACCTTTGGACAGCTTCCCAACATATAAGCTCTGTGGTTCTTGCAATAACTGTGTAATACTGCATAATAATATAGTGTCGCAAACTAGTTATGTAAGAGTTCCAATCCTGATCCTGGTAAATGGGAGTGTTTGTGTGAGAAAGTGTGTGCATTCCTGTAGACAACTGATTTTGTGGTCATTCATACTTACAACACTTCCCTTACCCTTCCTTTAGCACTGCTGCTGATGTTCTCACCTTCAAAGATACATTTGCACAGCTCTTTGACATGTATGTTCATTGGCATGCGTGATAAATGTGGAACAATATAGTAGCAATAACTACATAGGTATGAGTTTGAATCTCATCCCTGGCAAGTGTTTGTGTATGTACATATGTATGGCTGTACCTCAATGATTTTGGCCCCATTTGCACCCAGTACACATCTCTGTGCCTGACTATAACAATCCTGCAGATATCATTCACCTTAGAAGTTCCTGTTGGCAGGCCTAAATCACGTAAGGTCAGTGGTGCATGTGCTAAATGCTTGACATAATTGTCCGAAAAGATAGTTAGATAGAGGTTTGAACCTCACCCCTGGCAAATGTAAATGTGTCTGTAGGGTAAACTACTTTTTGTAATCTCTCACCCACTAAATCACCCAATGCCAGTATTTACAAGGGCTGGTGATGTTCATCACCTAAGAAGTACCTTGGGACAGCATCCATCCTATAAGTTTCATGGCACATGCAATAAATGCGGTACACTGTAATAACACATAGATACGTGGGATTTTAAACTCAGTACTGGAAAGTGTGTGTGTGTCTGTCATCAGTATCCTGTGTGGGGGTTGGTGTGATTGTGTAATAACAGGATCCATTGGGGTGCAGGGTTTTGCTAAATTATTATGTTGAGGACCTAGTATATGTCACAATGTTCACATTACAAGGTCAACAGTTGTCAAACACCATAGACGTTGGTGTAGACAATCCACAGCCCTAAATGTCTAGTGCTATGTGTAATGACTACATGACAGTATGGATTAGTGAACAGTATAGGCAACCCTTCTATTACTCAGAGACCACTCTCTACCCATGTATCATACACAAACATACTTGGCTAGGCAACAACCATTATATTGGTAGTTCCCCTGCATATTGCCTCACAGATAGTACCCACGGTGTGATTGCAGTGGACTACATGCCTGTTGACCACAACAGTGCCACTGACATCAGAAAGTACTTGATGTGTTAGATCTCCTGACTGAGTGTGTGTTATCCAGCAAGTAAAAGGACATGGCACCCTGTTCCATCCCCTCAGTAGGACAATCAATGTGTACAGTGGCCCTTTACACATGTTCCCTACTGGACACCTGCAACAACTGTAGAGTCTACAAATGTACCCCACAAAAGGAATACCATGCCTTATACACATGCCCTGTATTGACAGACCCCACTAACTTCAATGAATACCCGTATCATACTGTCAATGTAGGTGCAATCACTACCTCAGTTACATAGCCAGGTTTCACCAAATGAGGTCAGGAATGTTACATCAGAAGATACCAATCTGTCCACACAACATGCCCCAGAGACCTCAAGCACACTTCCACACGTCAAAGAACATGCATGTGGGACATGTGCCCAACCCAGACACTGTCCATGCTATGGAATATAGATCACATACATGGGAATCAGTGCACATCACTGGACCCCTACAATATAAACCTGGATGAGTGGATGGAGAATACAATACCCACCCCTGGGGACCACTCCAGTGACTATACTCCTGAGCTACAGAGGGGACTATTGTCATGTGGCCTGATACCAGGGGTTTCCTTTGGGCTAGCCTTATAGAGCCTTCAGGCCCATTCAACTACTACACACCTATGAAGCAATGAACCTATGGATCTCAGTACTGGCAAGTGTGTGTGTGTGTGTGTGTGTGTGTGTGTGTGTGTGTGTGTGTGTGTGTGTGTGTGTGTGTGTGTGTGTGTGTGTGTGTGTGTGTGTGTGTGTGTGTGTGTGTGTGTGAATAGTAATCCTAGTGTATTTGGGTGATGAATATCCCCCTGTGGCTGTGGTTATTAGCAATTTGAGGTGTGTCCAAACCAGAACATGTACCATTCTCCATTCTACAACAGATGTTGTATATCAACATGTACCTATGTACAACCCTCAGCCCTATAATCTATGAGGCATATGAAATCACTGTGTTAAAGACCAGGGATTACTGTGCACATACTATACCCTGTCTATGACATGGTTAATGTGTCACCACACTACCATACCCTGTGGCTTTGCTGCAGGGCCACATCCTGGTGACACACAGATGCCTAGAATGGAAATGGGATACAGCATGTGAGAACACATTCACTCAGCACTTCACTTGTGGGGGGAGAGAGGGGTAAATCTGGCACTGAGTGTGTTGCCAAGACTGTGGCCAATATCTGTTGTCTCAGGATAGATATTAGCTTTGTGCAGTAACTTGCAGCACTTGTGTTTAATTCTGTGGAGGTTGTTGATGTAACTATCAAGGCCTTTGTGACTGCCATCAGTGTCTGTTGCATCTCTGCTGCCATAGATGCCTGTTGGGGATTTCATGAGGGATCCAAAGTTGTGTTTGAGGCTAATAAGGGGAGTTCAACAGTCATGGGACACCACCTTTCCCCTGCAACAGTGTCCTCCTTCTGATGTACACTTTAATAATGGCAGGGGACCATCACATTGTCTCCCAGTGTTTGGAGGACAGTATCTGGGTTCTGTTGGCTCTGGCTAGTACCATGCATTCATGTACCTGTTTGTACAGTGCCTATGTGTATGATTCCACAGTCATGGAGCTACATCCTATTGCCGTGGGTGCAGTGAAGACATCCACCCCTGTTTTCATGGTTGCAAAGTCAGCTTTGGAGAGGTCTTGCCAGATGGTTATCTCTGTGGGGGTTGTGGCTGACATGTTGAGTTCCATATTGATTGCAGCCTGCGTGAATCTCACCATGCAGGGATTGGCATCTGAGGATGAGCAACCATCCTATATTTAAGTGGTCAACACAGGTCAAGGTTGTTGCATCCTCTACCAGGGGTCAGTATGAGCTGGTCTAGTGCCATGGAAATGATGAATCCCAGAAGTTTTGGGCCACTGTACTGGTGACTGGCTACATTCTCCAGGTGATGGAGGTGTAGGTGAAGACTCATATTATGTCAGTGTTGCATTGGACCATCAGAGATGGCAGGGGGTTGAGGAATGTGCATTGACAGTCTAGGGACATAGATGTGGACCCATAGTGGCTATGGTCTGGATTGCACTACTACCCCAAGGCAGTTGTACCAGAAGTATCTCCAATGCATTATGATGGGATACTAGTCTGGAGGTGTTCCTATCCATAATGAATATGGAGACAACACCACCTGTGAAGGTGTGGTGTGGTCCATGTTTGGGGGCTGACAGCTGTGGAATGTGTCATAGCCTGATACTGCATGTCTGCTGTTGGCTGCTGTGAGCCACCTCTCCATTACAGCAGACATGTGTCCTCCACTCCAACAACTGCTATGAGTGACTGCATCCTGACAGTTAGATGTCAATTGTTGAGCAGCATTACCCTCAGATTGCATACATGTGTAGCTGTTATGGTGGTAATAACATTAGGAGCACTGCCTAATAAGGTAACATAGGGGTGGCAAGACATTTAGCCAGTACCTGGCAACCCAGTGGTGACAGATGTAGGACATCCATGGCAAGTCATTGGATTCTGTCAATCATGCCACCCCAAGCAGAGAGGTCATGGATCCCCTGAGAATGACACATAACACTTAAGCCAATGTTGCAGTCAACCATCTGTTGATAGTACTGCAGCATCATTCTGGATGACAGCGGTACACTGCCCAGGGCTACTGTCACACGTGCCTGGACCACATAATCAGAGAGTTCAACCATGTCTTCTGTCATGTAGTCCAGGGAGGTGTGTCCCAAGTCATTCACACCCACTTGAATATGGAGTAATACTCGTAGTTGTTGTGGAGTGACATGACTGGTTGTGTCATGTGTTAGATGCTGGCATGTGATTGATATTTGGCTGTTACCTGCTCCATATTTAACTTAGTTTGTGGGATGTGTGTGCCTCACTATTGAGTTTCCCATGATCACTGTATTGTGCAAGGTGGTTAGCCTTAGGGGCTTAGGTTGGAGGCACACTGTGTAGGTTGCATATGTGTCAATTGGCATGTGCCATGTCGCGGTGTCTGAGTGGGTGTCTGCTTTGCTGGTCTGTGCTGTTTGGGTAGATGTCCATTAAGTGCCTCTGGGAAGGTGGGTGTGTGGCTTTTCACTGTATGCCATGGCTGTCAAAGTGGGTGCCATGGTGAGCTACGTATTCCACATGGTATGGTGCAGGTGTTGATCTTATCCTCTTGATCTGCTAGTCAAGTCTTTGCTGGAGAGTGCATATGTCCACACTGGGTGATATATGGGTAACCCTCACAGGTCTGAGTGTTTGGAGATTAGAGGGGAGGGTTGTCTGTGTACATGAAGCAGTTGCAACAGTGCCCCAGAATGGACAAGTGCGCCAGGTTAATGGGTGAAAGCACAGATAACCACCATTCAAACATGTCAGGAGGGGTGGACATAACTAGTAAGTACTGGGGCGACATCTGTGATGAACGAGTACTGCTTACAGCTCACAAGTGTGACACATTTCTTGAGACAATAACCTGGTGAAGTGCCAAGCCATAATGCTAGTTGAAGTGCAAGACAGAAAGAACTAGCATAATGTACTTGTGGAACAGAAGGTAGACTGTCTGCCACCTGTAATACTTTACCACAGCTGTGCAGTTATCAGCAGCTTTGGCCATGTGAAAGTTTGGTAAGCTCTGTTGCATGTGTGGTAACTGCGTAACACTACAGTATACATACCTAGATAGGCAGGAGTTCTAACTCCAATACTGGCATGTGTGTGTGTGTGTGTGTGTGTGTGTGTGTGTGTGTGTGTGTGTGTGTGTGTGTGTGTGTGTGTGTGTGTTTGTGTATGTATGTATGTTTGTGTGAATCATGTACCGTTTGGCTCATACCATTTCTGACCTGTGTACTACTCTTTACACTTCCCTTCACTCCAATTTAGTAGACCTGTTAATGTCATCCACCTCAGAGGTACCTTTGGTAGAGTTGGAAATGTATAAGCTTTGTGACATGTCTCATAATTGTGTAGCACTATAGTAGGAATACATAGATATGCAGGAGTTCTAGTCCCAGTACTAAGTTCTTATCCCAATACTAGCAAGTGTGTGTGTGAATCATGTACTGTCTGGGTCATACCATTTTTGACCTGTGTACTACTCTTTACACTTCTCTTAACTCCAATTTAGTTGACCTGTTGATATCATCCACCTCAGAAGTACCTTTGGTAGAGATGGAAATGTATAAGCTTTGTAGCCCATGTCATAACTGTGTAGCACTATTGTAGAAATATCTAGATAGGCAAGAGTTCTAATCCCAATACTGGCAAGTGGAGATGTGTATGTGAATCATGTACTGTCTGGGTTATACCATTTTTGACTTGTATACTACCCTTTACACTTCCCTTCACTGCAATGTAGTAGACCTATTGATGTCATCCACCTTAGAAGCACCTTTGGAAGAGGTGGCAACGTATAAGCTCTGTGATGCATCTCCTAGCTTTGTAGCACTATAACAGGAATACCTAGATAGGCAGGTTTTATAATCCTAATGCTGGCAACTGTTTGTGTGTGTGTGAGGATCATATCATGTCTGGCTTATACCATTTTGATGTGTATACCATACACAGCTGGTGACCACTTCCCCCTGCCATTACTTTATATAGTGTGGTAACAGCATCTGCCTCACATGCAGCAGGTTAAACCATTGTACAGTCCTCTGTACAGATGTGTCTGGAATATCCATATGTGTAAAACCTATACATGGTCAGAAGTGGTCTGTGTGCCTTAACAATACCCATGTATGTGATATTATAGCCAAATAGGCCACAGTGAGTATGCTGACACATATGACAGCATGAGGTATCATACCTGACTGAAACATCATGCTGATATATCATCTGCCTCCCTCACAGGTGGCCTGCCTTGTAGGTGCAATACATGAGTACAGATGCTTGGTTTTACAAGTGAACCGTACCTGTTATGGGCCACATTAAAGGCTGGAAGAGGTGTGGACTGTCATATTGTGGTCGTAATTAGTATGTAACAAGAACATCTTGCATCTTAAGAGGGGTGTGTACACAATTTATATCCACTGTATACCAGTAATATGTCATGCATTACCTTACCTTAGGCCATTTGTCCAGCACAATTTGGTGGCCTCTGTCCAGATGTCTTTGCACTGACAAGTTGTGAGGTATGCTACAGGAATGTTGAATTCACATCAGATAGGCCCCAGTGGTGACCAAAATGGTGCAATACAGTTAACCCCAGCACAAGTGAACACTGACAACAAGCAATATAGCTATTACATAAAGCAATATAGCTATTACTGATGGTTGTGTGCATGGTAAATTGCATGCGTTTCACATGCCTGAGGTATTGCCAGGCAACAACAGAACATTGTAATACTCCCCAGCTTCAGGCTGCTCTCCCATATGCAGACCAGAGGGTCCTAGGTAGTTGTGAGAGGGAGTTATTGTCAGCAGATGCACATGTTGCCTTGGTATAGGATGGATGCAGCATGTCTGCACATCTACAGTACTAACTGCAATAATATACAATGTCCTGTCCTCACCATAGATGTGTACCTCTGTGCAATAGAAACCCCCCCATCCACAACTGCAATTGTACCTGACACATGCATGTAGATACAGTACAGATACATGTATGTCTGATAAACTAGTGTACTAATCCCCAGTGGGCCCTTACCTGCACGCTCCTCATCCAGTGTGTGTGTGCAACCCACCTCCACAATGCTTCCCTCACTGGCTGGTACTTGTGCAGTTGGAACATGACACCACAATAACTCATTTCATAACAATTTCCACCTGTAGTGTGACCTATAGCCTGTAAAATTCAATTGAAATGTAACACCCGGGTCTGTGAAAACATATGGAAATAATACTAAGTACAATAAGCCAGTTGAATGAGTGTGCACACTCCTTAAACTGATATGTTGTGTATGCACCTCTAGAGATGGTTACAGCATTCATCCATCTTGGTCTGGACTCTTAACATCATGGCACATCTTCACTTGGCAATAGCTGGTCACCTTCCTAGAAACACCTTTGATTGATCTTCTGTGGTCTGATTGTCATACAGCACACATACCTGGTAGTCTAACAGGGGTGTGTACACTTGTGATATCCAATGTATATAAGTGTGGATATAGCTGGTAGTGGTAGGCATGGACAGAGGGTCATAACACAGGTGGACACTTCTCTGATTAATAGCTGAATATCATGCCTACTCAGGTACCCATATCAGTGTCAGGGCACTGCAACAGCCAGTAGATTTACACATTTCTGACTGTTGTATGCACTGACACTGATATTACACACATGTGCAAAATGCACAACCTATGTACCTGAATGCTAGAAATCCATGTGATTTAGTTTTGTGCCTTCCTGCTGAACATAAGCATACATACATGTGCTCAGGGGATTCCTGGTATATATTTCTACAGTCTTGCCGCTCAATCATACTTCTCAACCTGTTACAGCAGTATGTCTGGACAATGGCACACATAAATGTGTGTCAAAGGGCACATCAGTATTGATACTGTATTAATATAGCTGCACCATACATTAGTATGTTGATTGCACAGTAGGGTTTGACATCACTGTGATAACCTGGAAGATGCCCAACATTCATAAGTAGGCTATTATGTTACAATGCCATTGCTCACAGACCTGCCAATGGTTTGGCTGACATAACACAGGTATATGTGTATGTGACTACAGATATCAGTCACAAATGTGCTTGTTGTCCAGCAGAACAATGTACAGTTGAAAGTTATAAAGTCAATATATCACATGCAGTTCAACACATGTCTGTAACACTTCTGTACTATGCACATGCCCTCTATAGGTGTCTTAGCTTTACAAGACAAACATGTGTCATACTCATAATCACAGGTAACATGGATATGGAAAACATCCCATTAACTGGCCTAGCAGTGGCACAGTCACAACTGTTTGACAGACACCCCTGCAGTTGTCATGTATGAGCTGTCCTTTCCCAGGTGAGTCAGGCTCCTGAGCTGTGACCCCACCTCACAACCTCTCAGAGCATCACATCTGGACAATGCCTAAAATGATGGGGGGATAAATAGGGACAGACTTTAAATATACCTGTTACAAACATAGGAAGTTCGTAGAATGATACATGTATCATTACTGTGAATATTCTTAAGGATGTGGAGTCTTAAACACAAATGTTTGTCATTACCTGATGACTTCACTCATCAGCTATTTGCCAGAAAAGTACAGATCTCAGGAGGAACATACAAAAATACATGATGGCAAAATGTGGACATTCTGTGAAGATCTGTACAGTTCAAAGGTATGTCTGCAATATCTCCCACTGCTGAGAGTATGGCTATAACAGCTGTTTAGCAGGACATTAGTACAGCATGTCTTGTTGGGACATATATTCCTCCAAATCATATTTCCCATTATTACAGACTAAGTACTACATTCAATTACTTGCTTCCATGTTCCACTTACCTTTTTTCTTTCTTCTCTTTTCCACTTTATGTTTCATTTATTTCTCTCTCTCTCTGTGCACTACAGGGATAGAGCTGGTTTGAATAGGTGACAGCATGGCTTTTGTAGGTGATGCACATGACCAGGTGATGGCCTGTGCACCTATTGAGGTTCTCCACTTCCTAATTGCATGCAGAGCAGCTGTGTAGTTCTTCCAATAGCCAATGTCATGGCAACACACTCCTTTAAATGAGTACTCCATGTGGGTGTTGGCCCTTTCCCTTACTTGTGAGGAAGACATCCTGGAGTTCTGTGAGCTACTACCTCTTACAATAAGACTTGTGGAGACAAGTCAATTAAATGGTGGGGAAGGTTCAAGACTTAGGTGCAGAATGTGAGTATTGCTGTTATATATTTGTAATACTGCAAGTTTAACAGGGTTTGTCTCCACATGCTACTTCTGCATGGGTTTCAGTCTGACAAAGTTGTCTCTGCATAGCTCTCAACTGTAGGGCCATCCACATAAGGGCCACAGGTTAGCCTGTTATGTATGGGCTGTTCCCCAGACAGGTGTTGTCCACGGCAAATCAGTAGCATACTGGGGTGATTGCATTATGTAGATGGTAACATCCATTTGTTTTCTGACTTTATATCCCTCAGAAAAGATATGTTACAACAAACCCTGTAACATCAGCAACTTTCTCAGTGTATAACAACAATATTTCATGTATGGCCGTGTTTTTGGGCTTCTGTCTACCAATTATGTCAGGCTTTGTCCAGTTGTCATACAGCAGTAGGTGAATAGGTATACTGGGGTATCATTATTTAGTGGTGTAATTCCTGCTGAGGGGAATGGCTGGGAAACATGTTGAAGTCTGTACATTCAAGAGATAGGTGTTTAGAGAATGTGCTTAGATGGCCTTGTAACATATTTTATGTAGGGGACAATAACATGTTTTAAAACTGGGCTGTTAGAACATGTCACACGTATTACTGATAAGAAATATGTCAGTTCTATAACTGTACATTTGAATAAATCACACCATGGGGACGGTAGTGGGTCTCAAGGTATTGTTTCTGAAAATGTCTGTTCCTCAGTGTGATGAAACATTCATAAAACAATTGTTATGTACAGACTCAATGCATTAATATTAACTGTGATACTTTATCCCGTAGGGGGTTAAATGATGAGTGTAATTGGAGGCCGTGTATTCAATTATGTAATTAGGTGTTAATTGCTTCTTGTGATTAAGGTATGTATTTCTGGTAATGTTTGCTCCTTGAAGGCTTTGGCCAAGACATCAGAGTATAATAAACATGTGTGAATTACTGGCTGGTTGTATTTTTCTTTGCTATGTTCAGACATTTTATTTGTTTTGCTAAGAGATTGTTGTATGTCATTGTATATGGCCTATCAAGATTTTGTAGCAGTGTACTGTTCACTTATTTATTTGGACTGTGGGGGGGGGGGGGCAGATGTGAGTGTCATGGCTGCTTTTTTATCCAACTGTGCATACTGCCACATTTGTGGTTGGTCTATCAGCAGCATATGCTTGTATGGGCATATGTATGTATGTATCTATATATATATATATATATATATATATATATATATATATTTACATGTGTGTATATTACATTTTATATATATATATATATGTGTGTGTGTGTGTGTGTGTGTGTGTGTGTGTGTGTGTGTGTGTGTGTGTATATATATATATATATATATATATATATATATATATATATATATATATATATATATATATATATATATATATATATACATATATATATATATATATATATATACATATATATATATATATATATATATACATATATATACAGATATATATATATATATACATATATGTACACATATATATATATGAATATATATATATATATATATATATATACACTTCAGTATTTATTGTTAATATATCTATATATTGTTGTACACATATATGGATCTCCCTACATATCTCACTCTCTCTCTATGTATGTTTCTGTTCAGATATATATATTTATAGATACCTATCCTTCCTAATTACACACTTGTCTCTTCCCTATTCTAAACTAGCTGTAAAGAAGGGTTTGTTTGAGAAAACATCCTCAAACATTGCAACTGCGGTGGCTTACTGGTAAATTGCTTGGGCTATGGTGTGTAGGGTTGTAGGTTCCGGACCTGCAAGGGCTGTTTATTTTGTTGCTAGGCAGAACAAGGACTGTTGGATACAGAGTGATTAAGGCAGTTTTGAGCAGCTTTGAGCAGGTTTCCATAGGTTTGCCCGATGGTAAGCGGTGCTAACATACATTAAACAAATAGGCGCTTACACTGTGTCAGCTTCACTTACCAGTGCGCAAATCTGCTTAGCATTCACATTTAAGCAATGCTTACACTTGCTAAGCATAGCTTAGCCCTGGTAAACAGTGATCACATTCCAGTCTGATAAAATAGCATGGTAATGACAACTTTAATAAGTGTATTTAATTCCCTGTACATAACATGCTTCTATGTGTTGTCATTACAGTAGCAAGGGGTGTGAGTATACTGTATGGGACACCACAATCTTTTCTCTTTGGATTTGTTTCATACATGGGTAGTATCCCAGGATATATGCAGTCACACTTGCATGTTACACCAGCTTCAGTGCACTGGTTGATAGAAATAGTTTAATGCATATGGTATCATTACGTCAGTACTTTTAACAGTGCTTTTTCAAGTAAGAGTAGATTGCAAATTGTAGTACTGGAACCATACACCCCTGCATGCAAAGCTGGACTATGAGTACTGAGAATCACGTTCTTGGTGTTTAAGCTGTATGTTTATATATATCTCCTTTTGGATATTGATCTGATATGTTAATATTAACTGTAGACTACTATGTTTTTTGGACGTGTCATTGAGGACTGCTGTCATATAGTAATGGCATACCTTTCAGTTTCAGACATGTATCTTTCAAAACATTCATCCTAATGCATAACCGGTCAGCTATCTACTTTCTGTCTGTCCTCTGTACAGATGTGCAGATGTCAGGTATTGCTACGGCCATACCACTATGTAGGTGCCCACATTTTATTGTGCTGTGGGCTTGGACACTGCTGCTAGTACCGACATATGGGACATTCCTTAATGTGGGCCTTGCCCCATTTCCTTGCCTGTGTGAGGGACATTACAGAGGTGGTGGCCTACAGATTCACATACAGTGGGTGGCAATACATGACAGGACAGGACATGTGGAGACAGCCAACCAACATGGGTGACATATCCCCAGATTTGTGAACAGATTCTAGGTCATCAGTGCTGTTAAACACATGGTGGATTGATAGATTGATAGGGTTTGCGTGGACATGCATTTAGTGTATAACGTCACAACTCACAGTGATATGTTTCTGACATACCTCTTCATTGGCACACTATCTACATTCTGGCCACATGCCTGTCTGTTATGTTTTGTGTCTTTACCAGACAGTTGGTGTCCTTGGTAAATCAGTTGTGGACTCTGGGGAATGCAGTCAGTAAATACTCACATCTACTGGTATTACTGATGTCATATTCCTCATAAAGGATATTGCAACAAACACAGTGACATCGGCAACTGTCTCAGTGTATGACAGCAGTATGTCCAATCTACTCTGTGTGTGTGCCTCTGTTCCCACCTAGTGATATAGGGGTTGATGCCAAGCTTAGTGAGTGGGGAATGTTATCAATGGATTTGGGCACATCAATGTAGGCTGTGTGCCACCTTGCCTTCATCCACAGCTCAGGTGACTGATGCCAAGAAGTTGACCAGGTTGAATGAGCAGGTATGACCTACCCTTCACAAAGGTAAACTGTGTGGGATCCTGAGTCTGCAGAGCCCCATATCCCTGTTTATTAGGTGCATGATAATGCATTCCATAGCTTCACATAACAGACTTGTCAGGCAGTTGAGGCGGTATTTCCCAGGGTCTGTACTTACACCTCATATGTGGAGAGGGGTGACTGTAGCAGTGCACAATTTGGTAGGGACAAAGCTTGAGGTGAGGCTGTGCTTTAACAGGGCACACAGGTAAGGTGCCAGGTCACTCTGTAGTTCATGTAGAACACAGGCAGGGGTATTCTCAGGTCCCATAGAAGCTGTATTCTTGGCCTTGGACAGTGGTGTTTTAACCTGTGCTGCACTAATACTAGGTGCCTGGTGGTGTACTGGTATTGTGATTGGTCCTTTGTGGGGGGAGTGAGGGGTAATGTTTGCTCTCAAGATGCCAGCCAGTATATTGGCATTATTTGTTGTCTCAGTTTGAGAGGTCCATCGTCTAGTAGCTCAGAACAATTCTTGGCATTGCCATGGAGATTCTTTACATAACTGTATGAGGCCTTGTGGTTATCTTTACTATGTGCTCCAATTTTGTTCTCACAGCTAATGTTGTAGTATTTGATGAGGGATCTCAACTATTCATTGAGGCTGATAAGGGTTTATTTCCTGTCTTGGGACTTCATCTTATTCCATATCAGTTCCCTCCTTCTGTTGTACAGTTCCTTTATAGCAGGGGATGACCAGATCAACTTCCTTTTTATTCAAGATGAGGGTCCTGGTTGTATTGGGTAAGGCAGTATCCATGCATTTGTGAATGTGTTCATAGTCCATTGTTGTTTGATTCAGCTGTCATGCAACTAGTCTCCATTTGCATGGCTGCTGTGAGGTTTTCCACCTCTGATTTTATGTGGCCATAGTTAGCTTTGGAAAGGCTTTTCATACTGGTTACCTGTGCAGTGGGGATAGGAGGGCTGTGGATTTTCAAAGGTGATTACTTTGTGTTCAGATATAACAAGGGAGGTGTTGACTATTGGTGTAGAGCAACAGTCACCCCGTGTTAGGAAGGCCCAGGTTGATGTGATGGGCATGTGCATTGGTACATGAGTAGCTTTCCCACATAATGGTGGGGTAGTTGAAGTCAACCAGTATTATAGTGTTAGGTTGGACACTAATATTCTCCAGGGTGTTTATGGACATGGAATGTGAGTCTTGGGACATGTATGGGGACCTATAGCAGCCTACAACTTGATCCACTGTCTTACCCAATGTTAGCTACGCCTACAGGATCTGTAATGCATAATGTTGGTCTACCACTCTGGAGGTGTGTGCATCCTTTATGATTATGAAAATACCACCATCTTTAGAGGTTCAGTCCACGTTCTGCAGCCAAAAGTTGTGAAATTAATTATAGGCTGGTATTGCAGGGGTGATTCCTGCTGCCTTTAACCAGGTTTGTGTTACAGCACAGATGTCATTGTTCCCTTTTTTAAGAAATACTACCAGTGAGTGAATTTCCAGGTTAGAATTCCAGTGTGCAGCAGCAAGACCCTCTGATTGCATGTCTTTGTAGCTGTCATATATCTCTGTATATTTATGTATGCACACACACACACACACACACACACACACACACACACACACACACACACACACACATATATATATATATATATATATATATATATATATATATATATATATATATATATATATTTAACTAATTTCCCTGCTGTTGGATGGCTGTACTAACTGATATGTTTGGAATGTCATCACTATTTTGTAGAGCTCAGATGGTGTAATGGTACATTGCTTTGATCATAGTTTACAAGGCCCTGTGTCCAGGACTTGGGAGGCCTTATTATTTTGTTGCAAGGCACAACAGTTCTGCTGTGGAGAAAGGGATAAGGGCAATAATTACAAGAGGTCCCTAGTTTGGGCCCCTTCACGCCCATTTACACAGGCTTTGGTCAGATTTGTTGCAGTAAGAGGTTCAGACTGTGGATCCGATGTCCGACTGCACGTCATACATACATATACATCTCTCTCTCTCTTTATTAATATATATATATATATATATATATATATATATATATATATATATATATATATATATATATATATATATATATATACACATATATATATATATATACACATATATATATATATATATTATACATTTTCCCTACTGTTGAATGACTGTGCTGCATGATATGTTTGTAAAAACATCATGCATATCTGTAGATCAGAGACCTTAGTGGTAAATTGCTGTGGTTATGGTATGCAGGGTCTTGGGTTAAATACTTGCATGTTACAATTATTTTGTTGCTGGGCAGATCAAGGACTGTTGAATACAGAGTGATTAACGCACTTTTATGCAGTTGTAAGCAGGTTTGCACAAGTTTGTGTGGTGGTAACCAATGCTAATTTTCCTTTAAATATACTTACAGACAGTTAGCCATAAGAGTGCTTAATCTGTGCAGGCATTGCCTAGTGCCATGCAAATACACTTAATCCCCTCTTACTACTGCTTAAAACAGCTTACTCCCACTTACCCCTGTGCTAATTTCTTTAAAAGAAAAGAAAAAAGGGGTGATAGGAAAGTGGTGAAAAAGGGGACACAAAGAGGGAAAGACAATAGGGAAAGTAGCTAGGGATGTGCAGAACGGGTGTAGGGAAGGTCCATAGCTGTCCATTTCTTCTACAGCGACAGCTGTGCATATATACTGATTTTGGAGGTATATTTGGACACTCAAACCCCTGAGAGAGGGATGAGGACAACAATAATGTGTTGTGAAGCCAATTATACCAGATTACATGTGTCCAGTGGGACACATATGAAATGGACAGCTATGTATAGGGCAATTTTTTTTTTAAACAGATTGCCCTTTTTTTTTAAGGTGAGCGTGGAATGTTGGGGAAGGATAGCAGGTATATTTGAGGAGGTAGGTTGGGTAGGGAGACAGACAAGACAGCATACAAGAGTGCTATATGACACATGTGGGGGGTAAACACCTTGGATGAGGAGGTGTGTTTGGAAATCAGAAGACCATGAGCCCCCAAATGGAAACAGTGGGACTGAGGTCCCCACCCCACGGGCAGTCACCACTGCACCTTCACGGCCCCAAAGGTGGCTGTGCTGGGGACTGAGCAGTAGGGGGCAGGCTGACTCTCTAATTGTGCCACATGGTGCACAAACTGGCATAGCAGATCTCCAAACTCCTTTTGGAGCTCACTACGCACCTTTCCCAGGATCTGGCTTTGGGTGATGGTATCCTGTCCGTGCCCCCTCCGAGGGGGGGAACAAACCCCATCCCCTGAGGTGGTTTCACCTGGAGGTGGTGCAGGGCCAGTGGAAGAGGAAGTCCTGGGGTGGGTCCCAGATGTGCTGAGGCCCAGTGCCGCTGCCAGATGAGGTGGGAGAAGTGGGTCTGCTGGGACTGGCCTTCCCAAACGTGCTATGGTGTTGCAGTTTTAGAACATATGTGGGTTAGTAATAGTCAACACAATCCAGGATTAGTTATGACAGGATGCACAGATATTCCCATTAACCCAAAACAACAGATTTGGGACAGTTGCATAGCAAACAGAACACATGCATATATGGAACCACAGTGGCCATTACAACGGCATGCAGGTTACATTTATAGCAACAGGCCACCAATGACAGTATTTTAACATGGAACATTAATAGAAACACATTTCAATATTTGTTGAACAATAGGACATATGTCCCAACAGTAGGTTTGGTGTAAAACTAACATTGATTTATGTGTTTAGATTATTGTTGCAGATATTGTGGGGGGGGGATGTCAATTAACAACTTTTATACCCTTGCAGTGCTCACAACTTTAATGATCATTGCTCTAATCAATACTGTACAGGTATTATTACAATACCCTATGGCCTTGGTTTGGGCAGTGGTATGTTTATACACAGTGGATAATTCAACTGTCTTATAGCTACTTTCTACTTCTCTTACCTGGAAGACCTGTAGGGGGAATGTTTGTTAACACTACCTGACTGTTTCTACACATATTCACAAAATCCTAGTTAAAATTATGCATACAGCTTACTACAACTCCCGGGATTCGAACCATGGCTCTGTCTGCTAAAAATGCAACAATTTGTGTTTCTTCAGAGTAAGCTATCAAGAAACTGCTGTCACTGCTTTCAATGTTTGCTGTCTAAGTCTCTCTTGGTTGTACAATCTGACCTTGTAATTACAACATTCTTATGCAGATATTACTAGACATGTTTTTTATGTAGCACAGTGTGGGAAACAGCGGTTAACCCAACATTACTATTCAGATATTAGACCTTGGTGAATGCAACATCTCATGCCATACAATACCAGAGTAAACACAACCAGTCCAAGATTTAGAACTTTATTGCCAGGCAGTTACATTTTTTATTTAAATGTGACCTATATGGGACTATTACAGTCATATTGTCTGGTTTATTCAGTACAAACCATATACATTTTCCATACTACCAGGTGACATTCTACTCTTTTATATTTATTTGGTATGACTACTACAAGCAGGATTGTTACTCACCAGCCTCGCAATGCAGCCTTTGCAACCTACTGGCATTGGCTTCCTGATTTGCAGCCTGCTCAGCTGGAGCTTTAATGAAAATAAAGAAACATTTAGACATACTTATCCATCACATACACAGCCTGGACTTTGGTAAAAAGTTATTGCTATGAATACTTACACACTGCTGGGACATCAGTCCGAAGGGTACCAGTGGCACTGGTGAGATCACAGGAGAGACTTTCCCAGGCTTCTGCTTTATATTGGGAGCCCTTGTACTGGTCCTGCAGCAGTCTCATGGCATGTTTTTTTACCATGAGTTCTACCATGACCTTGGACTCCTGTATGCCCCAGCACTGTGCCCAAAAATGCATGCCCTCTGCAACACCCACCATAGTGCCTACAGTCGAGAGCTACAACCAGTTATGAGCTGTATTCCCGCTTGCGGGGTTTAAATACAGCTGATATTCTGCTCTTTGCCATGATTGGATGGTTTTAAATATGCTGAGCTAGGCTAAGCTACAGGCAAATCTGCTTAGCTAAGATTGATAGTGCTTATAGGGGCAGGTTCAGCACTGCTAAGTAAGGGGCAAATCCACTTAGCTGGGCTACTCATTGCTTACTATTCATATGTACGCAATGCTTACACCTGGTTAGCATAGTTGTGCAATGCTTAGCATTGCTTATGTTTTATTTTATTGAACTACCACCTGTATGGGATTGATTCATCATTCATTACATAATATAAATGTATTTACCTTCCCTGATATCCCCCAATGTGCTGCAATTGCATGTATTGTTGCGTGCCTATACTGTATGGGGCACTTGCATTTATACGGGTGATTTCGCTACTTTATTACACTGATGCCTCACATCTGGGCCTAATACACTACTCTGGTTGAGAAATATAAGTTACTTCCTACATAAATATACAAATAAATTAAAAGTGTAATGATTTCTTACCCTGACGGGTTGAGGGTGTTACGAGTGTTCTTGTTCTATTTAAATTGCCATATGGCAATTCTGGTGTGCAGTGGGTGTGTATATTGTGAAAGTACTGTTCACAGACACACCCCCTGCACTCTTACACAGAACCATGTCCATATTACAGCACGGCAGAATGCTTTCATGAATAAGCATGGCATGCTGCCATGCTGCACGGGAACGGTCCCTTCCGTGCAGGAATAAGCTATTCCTGCACAGAAGTTTACTGAATCCGAGGGAATGTTTTAATTCTTTACAAAGCTTTCAGGCTGATGCTCTTCTTCAGTGTGTAACAAAATACAACTTAATCAACCCCTCCAATATACACATTCAAATGAAAGTGTCTAAAGATTTTTCTGGACCAGTGGAGGCAAAGAGTGAACTCCAGTCAGTTGCATGGAACTCTCGAATCAGGATATCTTCAATGGATTCAAATAATGTATCTTGTAGTTATGTATCTAGGAGATAACTTACCTTTTTAAGCTGCCTGTAATTATGATTAGACAGTGATCTCTGAGTCAGTTTAGGCGAACCTGTACAAAATGGCTTTTATCAGCAAAGTCAGTAATGACAATGTCTAGCAATGAGTATCTGTAATAGGTACAGTCTAGTCCTGTTCTTTTTGCTGCTATTTGCGTTAGATGTTTAGGTAATGAGAAACTATTTAGTTCAGTTTGTGGTGTTCAAAGGAAATAAAAGTTAATATCTCCTAGAAACAGAACTTTATTTTGTTTAGTATTGTCTGTGATAGTCCAAAATGAATATTAGATGAGCAATAAAAGCTGGAGATGGAATGTGGATGATGACTAACATATTTTAGAGTGACTAGAGAAGAATGCTTGTATTTGTGACCAGTGGATGCAAGAATCTCTGATATTCAGTTATCAATCACTAGAAATAGTTGGTTGCATGCACAGCTGTATGTATTGCTTCCTATGGCTTATCGCTTCTACACACAGCTTCATGTTACAGTACATACTGGTAATGTACCACTGGATTTCAGGCAAGTCATGAAGTGTACACAGCACTGATATATCCTGTAGAGAAGACACACTTTGTAACAGTGCCAGTATGATCAAACAGAGGTTTAAAGCTGAGTTTTTTGTTTTACTTTTTTTTCATTTGTTAATCAGATAAGCCCACCAGATCCAAGTCACATCCATTTTCAGAGGCAATCTGGGAGTACTGTCTGATTAAGTGACTTGCTAGAGACACACAGCAGGAAATATGAAAGTGGAGGCACTCAAACCTAATACTGTTGACTACAGGAAGAAGCTCACAAACATCTCATATCCTTAATACCCTGCATTAACTGCCAGGCTATAGAGATTATATAAGGCTTCCTAGCTAACAAACAACAGTTTTCCATTTTGTTGTGAATAAGAACTGCTGAGACACACTTTTTTCTGAAACATCATACTACTATATATAACATTGTGCCCCCCCCCCCCCATTCACAATAAGTTAAGAATCATTGGGACTGAGTTACAGGAGGACAACAGAAGGAACATATGGGAATGGTACATGTTGTTATTTTGCCTGTTAAGAAACTGCAATGCTCTCATAGCTTAGGCCAGGTGTATTTGTGCGGGGGTGTTTCATAGCAATGTTGCATATCCTGCCTTGTAATGTCACAGCTTGCACTGCTTTTTTCGAGACTGTAACAGTGCATCAAATACATTGTTTCACAGTTGTTTTGTTTGTCAGTCAAGATAACTTAACCTGTATTTTCCTGATATTCAAGTTGAGGCTTTAAAACCTTGCTTTCGTAAACTGACACCTGTTGATGTTACTACATATTCATTATGCATTATTTCAACATTGCACATGCCAATCAAAGTGTTATCTGCTTAATATGTTGTTTTGAGATATATGGAATCCTAGAGACTTGTGACTTATGCTCAACCATTGTGACTTATGCTCAACCAATATGGCAGTTTCTTGCTCTGTGGTATGCTTAGATGAAATTTATAGATTTTTTTATGTGTTAGCACTCAAGCATCAATTTCCATATCTGCCTTATTTTGTTAAAATACATATAAATAAGTCTAGTGAACTCTACTAGTCAACATATAACAATGAAAATCATTTGTCCCTGGGATTCAATAAATCTTACATGGAGTGTAAAAATAGTGCAGCTGCTCCTGCACGGAATATGGCTGCCGAGCGATCCAGTAAACAAGCTTGGGGACATACATGAGCTTGGCAGCACTATTCCTGCATAGACACCACTGAATAATGCTAATTATCTCATTTTCTGGTGGAAAGCATGCAAATGAGGTGAATTAGCGATTCAGTATGCAGGCAGGCATCCATGCAGGAATAGTGTTAACTGCAGAAATGTATTCGGCTACTAGCTGAATACATTTCTGCAAAAATCATAATGGAGGCATGACAGCTCAAATAAAGCATGGATTATAATCTTTAGTCATGCCAATGGCCAAATAAATGGCCATTGGCATGGAAAAGTGTTGTAAAATTATAAAAATAAAAGTTTATTTTTTTTGGCCGATCTCGGCAGTTTAAGCATCAGGCAGCGGCACGTAAATGGGATCATGCCAAAAAAAAAAGAGGCGAAAAGGCAATTTTTAGTGAAATCTGCATTTTGTCATTATAATCTATGGCATGCAGAATCAAAGCAATACCAGGGAACAGTGGTTGCTAAGGGGAAAGGCTCTGGTGTAGTGCAGTAACTAGGGATTAAGGCAGTGGGGTATGCTAATGAGGGAAAATTACTGGATCACAAAAAGAATCTAAGTACCAAACTGCACCTAACTGTGTAGGTGCTATAAGGCAGTGAAGTAAGCAGGAGGAGCAGCAGACATGAAAAGGGGGTGATTCATGCTTGATGTAAGCACATTGGAGCTCCACAGCTCCCAGATAAGCTTAGCTAAGCACAGCTAAGGAAGGATGTGTGTCTCAGGCTGTATTGATTTATTCCATGAAATGAAGAGCATGTTCACATCCAGAGAGGGCAATTTCTTAGTAATTACATTAGCTAAACAGGTTTGCATGGCACGCACATGGTCTAAACCCCCCCTAAAAAAACAGAAATAGTAAGGCTGTTTACATAGTGGCACTGGGTTTGTGTGGCATACCTCAGGGCTTAAAGGGGGCAGAAATGGTAAGGGAAAAAAAAGCAAAAAGGAAAATAGCAGAATAAAAGCAATCAAGTACAACTAACATAGCTAGCAGGTGGAATGCATCATAGTCAGCCAATCATATTGGCAGCATCTGGAGCACAACAGTATAAACTATGCAAACAACTTACAGTCTGTTTTTTCCCCAAAACCGCTGCACCATTGGTGTACACATGCGGGGGAATTATAACCAAAAATGTGTTAGGGGCTGCCATTGCTTTGATCCATCAATATGTGCTAGAAGCTGAGGGCAGTGGGGAGGATAATGCTGACAACTGCCACAGACCGAGGAGGAGGAGGAGAGTGTTCAGACCGAGGGTAACTTACGAGGGGCTACATGATCTGGAGACAGTAGAACACTACAGGGTGGACAGAGACATACTTCAGCAAATCATCGAGCTGTGCTGACCTCAACTCAGACCCAGAGCAACAGAGGGGAACCCGTCCCAGTGGATACCAAGGTATGTGTAGCCTTAAGAATACTAGCTACAGGTACTTTCCAAATACCTACTGGAGACATCATGGGGGCCTCACAGGCATCTGCATCCAGGGTACTCCAACCAGTTCCTGGATGCCATATTACCACATACCGGTGAGCAGATTTTCTTCCCCAACTCCCGTGAGGCGAAGACCAGCTATATGCATCTCTTCCACCATGTAATGGAAAACCTAGAGGTACTGGGTGCAATACACTGCAAGCACATCCGCATCAAAGCACCACCTGGTGAACAGGGTAGGGTCTACATAAACTGCAAGGGCTTCCCTTCCATCAACTGCCAGGTCATGTGCAATGCCCGGGTCATTATCATGAATGTGTGTGCTGGCAGGCCTAGAAGCTATCATGACTCCCAGATCTGGCATTCGTCACAGCTTTACCAGGCATTTGCCAGTGGGGGCATCCTATATGGCCATCTGGTGGGGGATACTGGCTATGCACTGGAGCCGTGGATGATGACACCCATCAGAAATGCACACACACCCACATAAGAATGCCATAATGAGGCACATACACAAACCAGGATTATAATAGAGCGTGTGTTTGGGATGCTCAAGTCACGGTTCCACTGCCTTAACATATCTGGTGGAGCCTTGCAGTACTCTCCACCCACATGTGCACACATGTTCATAGTCTATGCCATGCTACACAAAATGGTCTTTTGGAAACAGCTGCAGCAGGAACAGCACAGGGAAGGGCTACACAACTCCCCACCATTGCCAAGGTCCCCACAGGCACAGAGGACTCAGAAGAGGAAGCCCCTAAGCCTGCCCCCATAGGCAGACAGCAGCAGGCCCTGTATGCCCAGACCTTGGCAAAGAGGCAAGGCATAGAACACACAATGACACTGTAGGGACCCAGGGACTGACACCTCTGTCTGACTCGCACACACAGCAAAATGGATGACACAGACATCACATTACCTGTAACTTACCATGTATATGCAGTGTACTGCGTTCAGCCCTCAAGCACCATCCTCACAACTGCTGCAGGCACAAGGTAAGTCAATCTTCTTAACAATAAATGAATGGATTACTTATCATTTGGTAGCATATCTATGGAAATGCTACATGCATGCGAAGGAATGGGGTGGCCTACTGGAAGGGCAGCAAACAACTGTCAGCTATGTGGAACACCAGGAAATGTCTACTCAATACTTGATTCCCCACACTATGCAGTATCGTTTAGGGTGACAAATCCCACTGCAGTATATGTGAGGGGGCCAACTAAGGGGGGGTCATAGGTGACATGCATGGATGTCACTGTGGGGATCCCATACTCACTGCCAGACTCACACAGCAAGTCAGACATAGAAAACCATAAAGGAATGTCTGGCAAAGGCACACACATGGCGACAATGTTGGAATACCCCCCTACAGACTTACACAGTGATATCACAGCAGGTCTTGCAGTTGAAGTAAGACTCTCTGAAGGGTAAGAAGTCTGAAACTCAACTGTAGGGCATTACAATCTAACCTGTGGTCTCTAGTGATATGTCTCTAGTCTCCAAGGCAGGGTACAATACCATGCTAAATGGAACCAAAATATAAAGCAAATATCAGCACAGTCCATGCAAATGTGTATTGTTGACAGGTGTTCCCCCCCACACACACACATATTCACATAGAAATGCAGTAACATGTAAGTTTTTAGGGTAATAGCAGCAGAGCACACATTGCCAGAGCTGTCCCAATCAACATGATAACTTGTCCACAATATGCAGGGGTCAATGAGCTATGCATATGTGTGGAGAATACTTGTCAGAATGTGGCCAGCAACTTCTCATGGCTGTTGTGTCCTACTGGCCTAGATACAGTACTGTGGTAGACAGGGCCATGTTCCATGAAATGCAGTGCCAATGATATTGCATGTTAGCTACACATATGGTGGGAGTTGTACACACTGTTCAGATGTCAACATCCATTACTGCCAGGAAGCTGGATAGGTCATGGTACAGGGGGCCACACATATGAACAGTACACAGGTTGGAGTAACCTACATAGTGCCTACCATACCTCACAACTGCACAGACCTTTTTCATAATGTACACAGGTTTGCATCATATCTGTGGTGTCTTTATTCTGAAATAGTGGTTGCCTGGCAAATCAATGGCAAATCACGAAAGTCTAAAGTCCGAGAATATTGATGGATTGTAGTCACAGACTTCATACCCTGTACAAAAATGCATGCTAATGCTAAGTCTGTTATTGCATCATCCTTCCAGGTTTGTAAGGCTAATAGTTACAATGGTCTGTATATTTAGGCCTTTATCACCCAATTACTCATGGCCTTGTCCAGATGTCTGCCTCACATATGTAGAGAGGTATGGTGCCTAGTAGCACAGCAGGGTGTTCTATCACTTACCATTGTCACCCTAGGGGGGTCCACAGCCTGGCAGCCTGGGAACATATGAGTGACAGAACGAACTGGCTCACTACAGATGGCCTGCAGCAGTCTCACATAGCCTACAGGTCTCTGGCCAAAGCCCTTGCCTCACCCATAGTGCCTTTGTAGGGAATGTCATGGGTCCATACTATCAACATAACACAGTCAACAAAATGCAAATGTAAGCCCATGCTGCAAAATGCTAGTAGCATACCTCTCAACATCACAGAGGAAGAAATCTGGACAAAGCCATGCATAATGTTGGGATAAAGGCCCAACTATAGGGACACATTTGAAATATTGGTCTCATAATGTTAGACAGTTGATAGAATAACAGAGGGGGTGTGTAGTAGCATGGATGTCATGAAGGGTGTGAGGTCTGAAACTCTAATGTTCTGTCAGTATTCCCTGACTGCAACCCTGAGTGATTTGCAACAAATATACTAGAAAACCACAAATTCAAGGGACACCGACCAGATGTAAGAGGCATGCATCTTAATAATCTGTGAGAATCTGTACAGTTGACAGTTATGGCCACACCAGGATATGATCTGTCAGGTAAGAAGAAAACTGCACAACCAGGAGATCCCCAGCCAGCATATCACCAAGGTGCTGCACCCTTTACACAGCATCAAAAGTCAATTGGCTGTAGCCACACCTCCCAACTGGCCGGATTGTGCAAGAATGTCTAGCCTTTACCTCATAATATAGGTCTGTGCATCATCCATCTTGTATTTCTGTGGTAAATAACTGTGATGATCCGATTATATCTGTCAGTAGGTAATGACACAATACAGTACAGTGTCAAACATTACATATGTCAGACAATGTTTGCTAAAACAAACCCTGTCACACAAGCAACTCATACATTGATAAGAGCAATAGTTACAGTACCCCCCCCCAATATGGGGAAACAATGGGCCATACATGGGGGGGTACTGTAACTCAAACATTGATAAGAGCAATAGTTACAGTACCCCAACATGTTTGGCCCATTGTTTCCCGATATTGGCAGCCTATCCCCAGATATCTTGCACAAACAGGTTGCAAGGTATGGCTGTAGTACACAGCAACCTGGACTGGAGCATAACTATCCCTGGAATGGATTACCACACTTACTATAGAAGGTCATACTGAGCATGCTCTTGCACTTAGAAAAGTTAAACCCATGTCTGAAACCACATCGGACTATATATATCTGTATTGTGCAAATGTCTTTGCATACACACAGATATGTAAACTTAACTGTCACCACACAAACACACGTCAGACTGGATCACCCACAGCCAGCTGTAGGTGGCACATATGTAGTATATCTGCATCTGTTGTGTGTGATACACCCACACATATATAAGGGCAGCATATTACAATATGCCAAGCATACACATACATAAACATGGGGAAGAGAGGGACAGACAGTGATAGAGTGAAACACACAGGAAGACAGACACAGACAGTGAGTCATACACAGGTATACCTTGAATGGCATAGAGTGATGTCCTGATGCAGACAGTTGCATACCAGTTGTAAACACTGGCATATGCCAGCATGAAGATGAGATTCATTGTCTGATGGTACTGAGGTGGGGGTTGGAATATCACATCACCTACCTTTGTGTGTGTGTGTCTGTAGGTCTAAGTATTATGATGCCTTACACACACAGTACACTTCCCATTGCCCTACTTTACAATATCTGCCAGTGTCATTCACCTTAGATGTACCTTTGGCGTGGCTTCATTCCTGTAAGCTCTATAATGTGTGGGATAACTGTGTAAAGCTATCATTACAAATAACTAGATAGATAAGGGTTCTAATCAAAGTCCCGGCATATGTAACAGTGGTCATATGTGGGTTAGTGTGTGTTTGTGTGTGTGTGTGTGTGTGTGTGTGTGTGTGTGTGTGTGTGTGTGTGTGTGTGTGTGTGTGTGTAGGAATAAGTGCTTTAGTCCATTCCCACCCAGTGCACCTCCCATTGCCCTATTTCACAAGTTCGGCTGATGTCATTCACTGTCAATGTACTGTTGGACTGGCCTGTACCCTATAAGCCCTGTGGTGTGTGCAATAACTGCCTAACACTATAGTGTAAATAACTAGTTTAGTAGGATTTCTAATCTCAGTCCTGGAAAATGTAAAGATGTGTGTGTGTGTGTGTGTGTGTGTGTGTGTGTGTGTGTGTGTGTGTGTGTGTGTGTGTGTGTGTGTGTGTGTGTATGTTTGTAGGTTAAAGATGTTGAGCCCATTCACACCCAGTCAGTACACTTGCCATTGCTCTACTTTGATGTCAGTAACCTTAGAAGTACTATTGGGCAGCCTACAACCTTACAAGCTTTGTGGCATGTGCTATAATTGTGTAACACTATAATACAAATAACTAGTTAAGCAGGGGGTTCTAATCTCATTTCTGACAAATTTGAATGTGTGTGTGTGTGTGTGTGTGTGTGTGTGTGTGTGTGTGTGTGTGTGTGTGTGTGTGTGTGTGTGCGCGCGTGCATAATTTTGTGGCCTCTCTCACCCAGTACATCACCCATTGCCATACTTTACAATAGCTGGTGATGTTCTGCACCTTAGAAGAACCTTGGGATAACCTTCACTCTATAAGCTCCATGGTGCATGTGATAAATGCATAACACTGTTGTAGCAGTAACTAGATAGGTAGGGGTTATAATCCCAGTCCTGGCAAATGTGTGTGTGTGCAAGAACAGTATCTTGTAGGTGGCTGGCTGTGTGCTTGTGTAAGAACCATATCCATTGGTGGGTGAGTTTTGCCATTTTTTGCTATCGCCCAAACAGTACACATCCCAATGTCCACTTTACAAGGCCCACTGTTTTCATCCACTGTAGAGGTAGCTGTAGACACTCTGCGGCCCTGTAAGCTCTGTGCTATGTGCAATAACTATGTAACAGTATGGAATAAATAAGATAGGTGGCCCTTCTAATCCTTGGATACTATTCCCCACTCAGGAATCCTAGACAAACACATTCTGCTAGGCATCAACCCCTATATCACTAGGTGGCTTGCAAACTGGCTCACAGATAGAACCCACAGTGTGAAAGCAGAAGACTCCATGTCAGACTGCCGACCAGTCACGAGTGGTGTCCCACAAGGTTTGGTCCTGTATCACCTTGCGTTCGAGATCTACACCTCTGAAGTTCAGCCCAACACAAAGGGACTCTGGCTGACAATGTTCGCAGATGACTGCAAGGTGGGTGCTATTATTACCTCCCCACATGATATTGACATCCTGCACAAAGGTGTCATTGAGACCTATGACTGGTGTCAGAACCCTGGACTTTAGCTCAATGCCAGAAAATGTACCCCCATCCCCTTTGGGAACAACATGGTTCCCATGAAGTACTACATTGATGGATGGTAGTCCACTGAACATTTATGTTGTTATAAGAGAACTGGGAACACAGGTTGACAGTGAACTATCTGTTAACCACCACAGTGGCACTGTGTTCATAAAGTCCTTCTATATGTCACATCTCCTGACTAAAGGTGTTGCATCCAGGAAGTAAGAGGTCATTGTCTCCCTGTACTCTCCCCTCATTAGGCCAATCAAAGAGTACAATAGTCCATTCCGCATGTACCCCACTGGACATCTGCAGCAACTGGAGAGGCTGCAGAAGTACCTCACAAGAGGATCCTAGGCCTTAAACACTTGCCCTAAAGGGGTAGACTCCAATAATTCCAACTATTCTCTGCCTCATATTGGCTACTTAGAGGCGATCTCTGCCTGACTTACACAGCCATGTCTGACTCAGCTCTGTCAGGAATGCTACAGCTGAAGAAACCAATCCATTCACACCACATGCCCCAGAGACCTCAACCTCATTTCCACAATCAACAGAACATGCTGGAAGGACAGGTTCACAACCCAGAGACTGCCCACGCTATGGAATAGACTTCACATACATGTCAAGCAGAGCACACCACTGGCCTTCATCAAGAGAAATCTGGATGAGTGGATGGGTAAAAGAAATCCCACCCCGAGGATTACTCCAGTGGCTATACTCATTAGACACACTGGGGACTATCATCAGGTGGTACAATGCCAGGGTATTCCCATGTGCTAGGCTTGTAAAGACTCCAAGGCCATTCACCTAGTAGACACCTATGAAGCTATGAACCTATGGATCTCAGTAGTGGCAAATGTGTGTGTGTGTGTGTGTGTGTGTGTGTGTGTGTGTGTGTGTGTGTGTGTGTGTGTGTGCGTGTGTGCATTAGTTTGTATAAAACAGTTTGTGAGTGTGTAAACATGTGAGTGAACGTAGTCTGAAGCCCATCTCACCCAGTACAACTGCCACTGCCATACCTTACAAATGCTGGTGATGTTATTCACTATATAGGTGCCTTGGGACACTCTTCACCCTGTAAGTTCCCTGGTGCATGCAGTAACTGCATAACACTATAGTACCAATGACTACATAGGTAGGAGTTCCAATATGACTCCTGGCAGATGTATGTGTGTAAATGTGTATATTTGTAGGATACAGCATTTTGAGGCCTCAGTCTCCCAGTACACTACCTATTGTCATACTTTACAAGGGTCTGTGATGTTGTTTACCTTAGAAGAACTGTGGGACACTCTTCAGACTATAACCTCCATGGCACGTGCAATAAATGCATAACACTGTATTAGCAATAACTAAATAGGTAGGGGTTCTAATTTCAGTCCTGGTACACATCCCAAGGTCCACTTTCTAAGGCCTGCTGTCTTCATCAACCATAGAAGTATCTGTTGACACTTATCAGCACAATAAGCCCCATGCCACAAGCAGGAACTATGTAACAGTATGGACTGACTAACAAGATAGGCAGGGCTGCTAGTCTCTGCCCTGGAAAATGTATATATGAATGTATTTGTGTATGTAAGTGTGCATAACTGTAGGTTTGAGTATTTTGAGTCCATTCTCACCCATTGCTATACTTTACAAGGCCTGGTGATGTTGTTCACCTTGGAATTACCTTGGGACTCTCGTCATCCTGTAAATTTTGTGGCGCATGTGATAAATGCATAACACTGTATTAGCAATAACTAGATAAATAGAGGTTCTAATCCCAGTCCTGGCAAATGTGCATGTGTGTAAGAACAATATCCTGTGTGTGTTTGAGTGAGAACTATATCCATTGGTGGTTGTGGTTTACAATTTTAAGCCATGGTACTCCCAGTATATGTCCCAAGGTCCACTTTACAAAGGCCGCTGTTCACATCCACCATAGAGGTATTTGTGGATACTCTACAGCCCTATAAGCCCAGTGCCATGTGCAACAGTTTTGTAACAGTATGGAATGAATAACATGATAGGCAGGACTGCTAATGTCAGTACTGGAAATTGTGTGTGCATTGGCATGTATAGCAGTGTTTCTGAGTGGGTAGATTAGTAGGTGACAGTCTAATGAGTCCTCCACACCCAGCACACACCCCATTGCCATACCTCACAATGGCATGTGATGTTATTCCCTTTACAGCTACCTTGGAACAGTCATCACACTATTAGTTCTGTGCTACCTGCAATAACCATATAACACTGTAGTACCACTAACTAGATAGGTAGGGGTTCCAAATACAACACTGGCAACTGTGATCCTGTGTGTGTGTGTGTGTGTGTGTGTGTGTGGGGGGGGGTGTAAGAGAGACTTGTGTGTGTGGGAACAGTATTCTCTGTGTGTTTGGTCAACACAATATCTTCTGGGGGTGTGGGTTTTACCAATCTGAGGTGTGTTCTGCCCACTACACATACCATTCTCCACTTCACAAGGCCTGCTGATGTCAACTACCATAGACTTACCTATATACACTCCTCAGCCCTATAAGCTCTGTGGAACATGCAATAACTGTTGCACAGACCTGGTAAATGTGTACATATGCTGCTGTACCTCGGCTCTGACAAGATCGATGTGTTACCACTCTGCCATATCCCTCATTGACAATGTCCACCTCCTGCTGATGCATAGACACCTAGAACACAAACAGAATTCAGCATGTGAGACTACAGTCAATGTTGCTAACACCAATAATACATCATGGCTGAAAAGGTACACACACTCTGAAGTGTACCCATTATAATTGCAAGCTGATAGTACCTTACACAGCATTACATAACTAAACTGTACTTAATTCACCCTGTGCATGAGAACTATATTAGCATGCCCCTGCATTGGTGGTATGGATGACAGAGATGTGGCACAGGTATCATCATATGCACAGGGTGCTGTGTGGGTTTGCCAGAGGCCTAGGCTGGGCCATATGGTTGACATCAATTGTATTTGTTTGGAGGGGTGTTTTATGAATGGGCCATGCAGCGGTGGTGCGTGTGTGTGCCTGGAAATCATGTCATGACATTTTTCCCCCTTTAATGTGACTTATAACCTGTGCAATTCAATTAAAGAACAAACACATTGGTTAGGGCTAACATGTAGAAGGTGATATATGTACAATAGGCTGGTTGCATGAATGTACACACCCTTAAACTAATACTTTGTTAAAGACCTTTAGATTTATTAACAGCAGTCAGTCCTCTTAGGAAGGTGTCTACCAGCATGGCACATCTCGATTTAGCAATATTTGTACACTCCCACTTGCAGAAGCCCTCCAACTCTGTCAGATTGTGAGGGCATCACTTGTGCACAGCTCTCTTCAGGGCACCCCACAGATTTTTTTATTAGATGTAGGTATGGACTGTGGCTGGGCCATTCCAAAATGTTGATTGTTTTGGATGTGGATGTTTGGTTTGTGTCATTGTTGTGTGGAAAGGTATAATTCCTATTCACCTACAGCTTTCTAGCAGACACATGAAGATTTTGGGCCAAAACAGACTGGTATTTGGAACTGTTCATAATCCCCTCCATCTTTGGTAAAGGCCCACTTACTTCCAGCTTATGAACATTACCCCCAACGCAAGACACTGCCATCACCATGCTTCACCATGGTGATGGTGTTCTTTTGATGATGCACAGTGTTGTTACTGTGCCAAACAAACCTTTTGGAATTGTGGCCAAAAAGTGCAACCTTGGTCTCATTACAACATAACACATTTTCCCACATGCTTTTGTGAGACCTAATGTATTGTTCTTGAGAATTTCACCATACCTGGATGTTGTTCTGTGAGAGAAAATGCTTCCATCTTCCAACCCTATCCCATAGGCCAGACATGTGGAGAATACAGGAGATTGTTGTCACATGTAGTACACAACCAGTACTTGCCAGAGATTCCTTCAACTCCTTTAGCATTGCTGTAGGTCTCCTGGAAGCCTCCCTGACCAGTTTGGGTCTTGTATTTTTGACACATTTGGAGGGACATCCTCTTCTTTGCAATGACATTGTTGCCCCATATTTTCCCCACCTTTTGATGACTGTCTGTACTGTGTTCCATGGCATATGCAATGCTGTGGAGATGCATTTGTACCCTTCTCCGGGCTGATATGTTTCAAAAATGCGATCCCTTTGCTGTTTCTTAAGCTCTATGTGAATCATGGCTGTTGCTGTAGCAGGCAACTGAGTTAATGTCAGGTAAATCCGGGTAGGACAGCTGACCATTATTTGGTGTTAATCAAAGAGTCCCTGTAATTGATTTCAGGTGTGTACCCAAGAAGATATAATGCTATAATTATATCGAAAGCTGCTGCAATACAGTATTAGCTTCAGCCTGTGCACACTTATGCATTTTGCTTTTTGTATGTTTTACATTTGTCATAATTGTTCCCTTAATAGATTTGTTTGTTTTACAACTGAATTGTACAGGTTATAGGTCACATGAAAGGTTGGAAGTGTTCAGAAATGTTTTATTGTGTTCTCATTTTTGTATATCACAAATACCTGGCATTTTAACAGGTGTGTGTAAACCATTTATATGCATTGTATAACACTAATTTATAAAATATGCCCCTAGTTTTGGGCATTTGTTCCCCCATTCTATCAGTCTTTGTCCAGATTTCTTGCAATGACAGGTTGTGAGGTATGCTACAGATATGTTACATCTCCTGCAAATAGGCCTCTGTGATGGCCACTGTGATGCAATGCAGTTAACCCCACCACAAGTGAACATGTAGATTTTGCAATATGGTTGAAAGTAACAGTTGTGTGCATGGTAAAATGTATGACCTTAACATGCCTGGGGTACTGGTGAGCCACAACAGGACAATCCAATACTCACCGGCTTCAGGCTGCTGTTCCACATCCAAACCAGAGGTACCTATGTAGTTGTGGGGGAGAGGTATTGTCAGCAGACTCACATTTGTCATTGGTACAAGATGAATGCTACTTTCCTGCAATGTACAGTACAGGCTCTGATAGTACACAATTTGCTGTTCTTCATCATAGATGTGCACTTGTGTGCATTAGTAAACCCCACCCACAAATGCAGTTTGACCTCTTATATGCATCTAGATACTCTACAAAAGCCAGTATGACTGCTACAAGATTCAATTGATGTACACTGTGGCCTTACCTGGATGTTCCTTGCCTGTTGCCTGGGTGCCACCCACCTCCACAACCTGTGTTTCTTGTGTTGGCTGGTGAGTGGGGGCTACACCAAGGTTGGCAAGGAGCTCATCTATTGCCATAGGTGTAGCCTGTGTGGCAGGACCCCCACCTGTAGCATTATGGTCCCTGACCACGGCAGGGACTGTAACGCTACAGGTGGGGGTCCTGTAACATTATGGTCCCTGCCATGGCCAGGGACCATAATGCTACAGGTTAGGGTCCTGTAGCATTATGGTCCATGTAGCATTACAGTCCCTGGCCATGGCAGCAGCCATTTGCTGGGCACAATGTATCAGACCAATTGCACAATGCCTGACCTGATCGTATGTGCGGCCATGGTGGCCGATGTTGTTCACCCTGTGGACCAGCTCATCCCACAGGGCAGTTCACTCCCACAGATCCTGTTGCCTACGGCTAAACATCACCTCATGGTGCTGGATGATAAGGTTAATAATAGCCTCATTTTCAACTGCAGAGTACTGGGGCTGACGGACATGTGGCATGTCACCTGGAAGACATAAACAGGGAAACACATTACAGGACCTCATACATTGGGTCAACGTTCTTTACAAAACCTAAACATCAACATTGTTTATCATTAGCCAACATCTATCGGCACAGTATGAGCTTGCATTGTACTCCTGGTCCTGATGTGTCCTGCTCCCCCCCAATGAGAGCCAGTCAATTGCATAATCCAACATTCATCTTCCACCTTTGTGTAGAGGGATGATGGTGACCATCTTACTTGCAGATGGAATGTCAATGGTGCTTAGGCTTTGCTTGAGTACAGCGTATAATGGAGCTGGGAGCATATGCCTGAGTTCATGTAGAATGCAGATGGGGATGCTATGAGGTCCCATGGAGACCTATTTTGTTGCCTTTGAGTAGGCATTATGTACCTGCTTCCTGATGATGAGGGGAGGGGGGCAGGTGCTGTTCATGAACATGTATACCAGTGGGGGGATGGGGGGATGGTGTTTACATTTCACCTGTCTGCAGCTGGTTGCCTATATCTATGCCATATGTGCATGTGGTTTATTGTCCACCACTACAGAGCAGATTTCTGTGTTTCCTCTGGAATTGCGGACACATGTGTGGAAGGCCTAGTGATTTGCCTTGGTGAATGTGTCTGATTTGTACTCAAAGGCAGCCTTAGGGTACATCACCTGTGCCATTATTTGCTTGTACAGACCAAGGTGACATTGCTTCCGATGAGGCACCTGTTCCTTCTTGGCCCATCCAGCAATTATTTCCATGTATTATGGTATTTGTGTATTGCTGCCATCCAGCACAGGTGTTTACCCTAACTTGAGGGGGATGATGTTGTCCTGTCAGGTACTGCTGAGTCCATACAGCTATGTGGGTGCCCACATAGTATTGTGGTGTGGGCCTGGACACTGCTGCTAGTTCCAACAAATGGGATGTTAGCTGTACAGCTACATCTACTTACTCTGTGGGGATTTATAGTCATTTGTGTACAGTTCATTCTGTTTGACACTGTAAAGGGGAGGGAGGGAGCAGAGGAGTTGGTGACCAGAACAGTGATGACTATGTGGTCAGATATTACCAAGGAGGACGGCACTGTATGAGTGCTACAGTGGCTACTCATGTTGGATAGGACCAGGTACATGAGATTTCCACCTGCCGTAGGAGTGTTGACTGGCTGATCCACTGCATTGCCATTGACAAAGCAGAGGAATCTATTTGCATTCATGTTCTGGTGGCATAGGTCAGGCACACTATGGTTAGGTATTTGAAGTCACCCAGGAGCAGGGTAGATGATTGAATCCTGACAGATTCCATCAGGTCCCAATAGGTGTGGTGGGTGTCCATAGTTATGTTTAGAGGCCTGTGTCTAGCTATGAATTGAGTAGGTGTTTTGTCAACTGATAACTGCACTCAGGATGTCACCCATGTGACATGCTGTTTGTCCAGCCTGGAGGTGTGTATGTGTATGCTAATGTTCAACACTCCACCTCCTGTGGCTTTGCGGGCCTCCATTTGGGGTCTACACGTATGATGGGATGAGTGACCTGGCAAGGTTGGTGTGATTTCTACAGCTAGAAAGCAGGTGTCAGTGACTGCACAAATAGCATCCTGCAGGACAAGGTACACTTGCATTGACATGGGTGTTATGATAAGACATCTAGCTGCTTTTAGAGCAAAACATCTGCATAAAGGCACACATCAGTGGTGGGCAAAGGCCAGTAAATAGTGTCACTTTATGAATCTAGCTGAAACACACTTATTTGCCAGCAAAGACGGTGTCACATTCACAAGTGTACTCTTCAGAATATGACATCTGACAATCAAGTGTATGCTAATTTGTTATGACTTCAGTCTTTAATGGGTTGCCAGTGATGTGTCAGACAACAGACAACTGTCTCAGGCATTGACTACAAATATGAGGCAGACATATGGTCAGTCTTCAAAACTCTGGACAGTTGTCAAGTATGGGCTCAGTATATCACATACAGTTCAACACACACATCTGCACGTGTCATGTACTATACACATACCCAATGTACATCTCTTACATTTGTAAGACAAGCATATGTATCAGAGTAGCAGTCACAGGTGACATATGAGTAATTACAACATCCTAAGTAGCTGGCCTACTAGCATACTTCCTAACTGTACCGAATTACTCAGTTTTTACTGAGTTTCGGGGTCCAAATAATGGGTTTCCATGATTCCCAAGTGGCACCCCTTCATTTCCAATTTTTCTCCAAGCTTTTTTAATTTTTTTTCTTTTTGTGCTTTTTGAGCTGAAGTCATCACATGTGCAATTATGTCAGCTCCGTCAGCCTGTCGGAATTGAGCTCTAGGGCTCACATGCACACATTTCTGGCTGGCTATTTGAATGCATCTGATCTAATAACTAGCTTTTTCTGGACTCTGGAGTTATCTGTGCACGCACTGCATGGAGTTATTTCTGCTTGAGTTTAGTTGCAGAGCTTAATTGTTTCTCATTACTGCAGAGCTTTTAAGGTACATTTCTCATTATTAGCTGCAGATCTAGCCTAGTATTGCTTTTATTTCTGCTTATCCTGCTTGTGAAATGTGAATGTTAGCTACAGAGCTTTTGCTTAAAATGTGAACGTTAGCTGCAGTGCTTTTAAGGTGAACATTTCCCGTTATTAGCTGCATAAGGTGAGCATTTCTCATTATTAGTACTATTACTGCTTTTATTTATTGAGCTGCTCATGAATGTTAGCTGCAGAGCTGGTACTGCTTTTCCTGCTTATGAGCATTAGCTTTTAAAGGTGAACATTATTAGCTGATTTCTTGAGCTGCTTATGAACGCTAGCTGCAGAGCTGGTACTGCTTTTCCTGCTTATGAATGTTAGCCTTTAAAGGTGAATGTTATTAGCTGATTTCTTGAGCTGCTGCTGCTTATAAACATTAGCTGCAGAGCTGGTACTGCTTTTTCTGCTTATGAACATTAGCTTTTAATGTTTTTAGTGGATTTCTTGAGCTGCTTAGGTTATATGTCGATTCTGGGTAGTGTGTGTGTATGTGTAAATGCCTCCAAGTGTGTGTGAAAATGCCCCTGGTGGCTAGAGGTACTCAGGCTCAAACCCTGTACCTTGGGTACAGGGTAAAAAGAGCCTAAAGTCCCTAGCCACCACCACCTGTGAATTTATGCCTCATATTTTTGTTCTGTTCCTCATTGCATCTATTTTTTTTTCAGGATGTTTGTGGCAAATCGCTAAAGGATTGAATTCATTGAATAATGACAGGCATTTGAATTTCAGACTTCATATTCTTCAGAAATAAATGGTAACACAAAACCTTTTATTCTACAGATTTTCTAAGTTTATAAGATCAGTATTTGAAATGTGTCCCTATTTTGGGGTTGTATTCCCCCTGGCTTTGTTCAGGTTTTTTGTGCTAAGATGTTGAGAGCTATGGTGAGAAGTGAGAATTAAATTCACTAAATGACAGCCATTTAAGTTTCAGTCTTCCTATCTTTTAGGAAACTGCTGATTTAGCATAGTGGTATGTTGCTCTGACTGTAGTGTACAGGGTCCTGGGTTCAAGACTTGCCAGTGAAACGCATGGTGGTAACACTGCATTTTATTCTAGCAACTTTCCAAAATTATACAAGCAATGTTTAAAATGTGTCCCTGTTTTTTGGCCTTTTGTCCCCCCCCAAAAAAAAAAACTGAAATTGAAAATAAGTGTGAGAAGCTGTGCAATATGCCTATGGCTTACACTACTGTCATTATATATATATATATATATATATATATATATATATATATATATATATATATATATATATTATGTGTGTGTGTGTAAGCAGACTTTTATGATGGAAATGTTCTGAACTGGGCAGTTATGTCAATATTGGTTCATGCATTTTGTTTCATTGCCTACTGGAAAAATGTTCAAACAATACATTTAAAATGCTCTCTAACTTAAGGCTAACAATTGTGCTGTATTATACAAGGAATATAATTTAATAAAGTCAGGTAACTTAATTCTAACAAGTGTGCTGTACTATACAAGGAATACAATTTAATAAAGTCAGGAAGGTGTATCAAAGAACGCATGTATGTTTCTTGTTTTGTGTGCAAGGGACCTATGATTTGAAAACAGCCCAAAGGTAATCTTTATCCACCACTTGCCAGATGCATTTTCTTTGGATATGGTGTGGGTTTCAATGCTGTTTCAATGAATGTGAGTTTCAAGGGCAGAGAAGTTTTAATGCCAAGTCTATATTTTCATTGTGAGACAGTATTGCTTTGTTTAGCAGATGTCAATTAGCGTTTGTGCATTGTGCTATAAAATGTAAAAATAAAATCCAAATAATTGTAGAATTAAGCAGTATGCAAGCACACATTAGTGTATATGGTAAATGGGATGAAATAGCCAAGTAATGGGACATTGGAATGGCTGCAGGGGTCTCTGGTGCCATATTTTGGTTGTCTGTTCTTCAGTTTACCTTTGAAAGTTGGTATCCCACAATTCCACTGGAGTGGGTGGGGTTATGTAATTATGGATGCAAATTTTACATTAATCAGTGTACAGATTTCTACCTATTTTTCATGGGCCTTGTCCAGATTTTTTAATGTTTCCAGGTTGAGACGTATGCCTACCAGTGACACTCAGTACTGGACAGCAGAGACTCCAGTAGTAGTCATACATTAGCTGACTTTTGCTGGGATGACTCAGAGGCCAGAGAGGTGCTCCATTTCAATGCAGGCAGGGCAAACAGTAATGGCCATAGGTGCCAGACAGCAGCATGTGAGTCTAGCAGGTCTTGTTGCAGCCTAGTGTTTAATGTCCCATTTGACATAATTGCATCCCCCCTTCTGCATTCCATTACATGCTTACATGATTGACATACCTGTTATAGTAAAAACACAAATCTGCTAATTTCTATGGATATATTTGTCTCTCTTTGGATTGAGTTATACCTGTTATAGTGCTCAGGAGTTCCCTCACAACAATGCAAATGGTTAGGTTTGTGCAGTCACAGTCTGTCTTTGTGTAGATGGGTTGAGACCTGTGTTACATAGGCATCAGCTTGCCTTTTGTAGGTACTGCTCATGACAGTAGGTGGGCAGTGATCATTTATTTAATTTCAGTGACCATGAACACTGAAATACTGACAAAATATTAGAGAAATTCTCTAATAGTATGCCAGATCGTGTTTAGAAAGTGCCGTACGGCACTTTCTGAGTGCAGTGGGCATGTTCATAGTCCGTGCACTGCTTCAACATGCCCTCTGCCCTCATTTACGGTTCGTGTCCATTTAGCCTAAACAGCAGCGCACCTTCATGAATATGTTTTGTATCATACTCAGACCTGTTAAGGTACAAACAACAGCAGAAAGAAGAAAATATATCACAATTATGGAAGAATGAAAGAAAATGTTAAACCTCCAAACACTAATCTGAATTAATCTGCTCTTTAGTTTCCAGCATTTTTAACAGCTATGTATAATGAAAGGAAAACAAAAAAAGAAAAAGAGAGCAAGAGAGAGAGAGAGAGCGCTAGAAGCCAAGATCCCATAGGGTACCTAGTGAATTCATTAGCACAGGCCATTTAATTGGTTACTAAAAGTTAGTAAGGCCACTTATCATGACCAGTTCATGCAGCACGAGCAGTCCTTGTAATTCATTTTATGCATAAAAATGCCTTTAAGACAAAAAGATAATTTGACAAATCCATCATTCATGGGGTGCATCAGCTACTGTTTAAAAATACAGAGCAATATAATTTGTATTAGTCTTGGAGGGAATATAGCCCAACAACTAAAATATGCTGACTCCAAGCAAAAGGAATTTAATGTATGGCAATCATTTTCTACTCTGTCATGCTTGAAGGCAATGACAGTCCATGACATCCTTTACATCCCATGAAAGATGTTACTCCAAGAACATCATATACAAATTGTATTTTACATTTAGTTAAATATAGTTGAACTATGTTATCTAATGCATTTATTTATTTATTTTACATTTGCTTATTGGAATGGTCCAACTGGGACAGTGCCCATTTTCAGTAGACACCCAGGGAGAAAAGCTCTAGTCTAAGCTTACATACAAATTATCACAATAAGTAATAGAAATTATAAACAAAATTGACAAAAAAATGAGTGTTAACACATTTACAGGATAAAAATATAAAAACAAAAATATATACATAGTATCAAATAGAACAGGACTTTAAACACTTGAATATAGACAAATATATGGTTGAATTTATACAGTAAACTCTCAGTTAACTGGAACTCAAGCAACTGGCAAAAAATATTGAAGAAATACAGTACAATTTTCATGTGTTGCACTTTCTGTTTTCACCCTGCAGAAACATACCTTATGTTTTAGAGTTTTAGAATTTTAAAAAGGAAGATAGGAATACAATTCCTCTCCCCAACCTGAGAACAAGTCAAACCAAACAAATAGTACAGGGTGCAGTATTAGCCAGGCCTGTTTTTAGTAGTAATTGTCAAGCAACCAGAAACTACAGTTATCTGGCATCTACCAATCCCCATGCGTGCTGGTTAACTGAGAGTTTACTGTAATGTGCTCAATGACCCAAACTGGCAGCATCAGCTAGCCTTAATTCGCAAAGCAAGATGCCTTATTTAGCTTGGGGTGTTATATTTAATTGGGTAGGAAACTGACTAGTATGACTTAATCCAATAATATTTGAAATGGAAATCTAAAATCAGAAGACTTCATGTAAGTACATTTAGCAGCACATAGGAAAGACATATAACATGTAGGCTACTTGTTGTAATACAGAAAATCAGCAAATTAATTTAATAATAATGTTTGGTGCTTTACTTCCCTTCCCTTCCCTGACCTGCCTACAGTTTCACTTTAATTCAAAAATATATGTTTGCAAGGATGTATAGACAGATAGATCAAAAGATAAATAGAAAGATATAGATACAAATATAGATATACATAAATTTATCCAAGGGTGAAAATGATACTGCATAAGGCACTTTGTTTCATTCACTTAAATCCATTAAAATATCTCTAATGCGTTGCACATGTGAAACTTAGCTAGTTCCTGCAGACCTAAGAATACCTGAATTACTAGCATGGACAGTTCTGACTGAGCTAAGTGTAGCTATAAAAAAAAAAACTAGTCAGCTCAAAAAGCATATGTATAATGATACTTCATATTGACCCGATGTTCATCTCAACAAAGAAGGGTAGTTACAATGCCAACATTAAAATATTACCCAACATAATATTAAAATTTGCAGTATATTTTAATCATCAATCTGTTTTATTTTGAGCTCTTGGAGTGAGTACAGTAGAAATGTGAGGGGAGGGGGATTTTGAGACAGTAATGTATAGTGCATACAAGGACATGCCGAGAGATCATTGGTACAATGCACTATAATTAAGGAATTCAGAGAGAGGTATATGCAAATCAAATGAAGTAGCAGCATGACCTGTGAATTATACACAAGAAAATGTAGTGACATTTTTGATGTAATTTGGTGTACGTCATACCCAAAGTTTCCTACAAGAATGTGTCCTACAGAGTATGAGGTCAGCACCAGCAACATACCACACCATGTGGTAGAACAGCCACCAACATACCACACTATGTGGTAGAACAGCCACTACGTTGTGCCAGAAAAGGCGACAAAAAGGTCAAAGCATTATGGTTTCTGTAGTACACATAAGATCATATGAACATGGCTAGAACATAGAGTAGTTAGAAATCTACACTATAGTCACAGAGCATTGGAGATGTACCATTGTAATGCAAGTCTGTTCAAACCAAGGAAAGTCCACCATCATGCTTGTATATAAATAATATGGAGTAGTGTTTGAGGGCATAAGGCTTCTCCAAATACTTACCTTTATGCCCCCAATGAACAAACATGTTTCAGTATTTCATGAGTCAGTGATCAAAGATCTACATTTCAAGATTAATCAGTCTAGAATTTTGAATCATAATCTTTCAGCTGTGGAGCAACATGCACTTACTAACCTGAAAAAGAATACCAATATTTTAATTTTACCTGCTGGTAAGGATGGGGCAGTAGTTATAATGGACTCTAGTTACTACTCATTTGAGGCATATAGACAACTAAAGGATGCAAGACACTATATAGATATGCCACTTGACCCCACCAGTAAGTTTAAGAAGGTATGATTAGTGAATCTGTAGCCCAGCATTTAACAGTTGTAGATCCTCAGAACCAGCATTTATATCTGCTGCTGAAAATACATAAGAATTTGGATAGGCCACCAGGTAGACCCATTGTTTCAGGTATGAGTTCTCTCACAGAGCCTTTATCATTTTTTTCTGAACAAATATTTACAGCCACTACTTAAAATGGTTAGAGCAAGAATTCAAGACACTACCCAATTTTTGAAAATAATATCTGATATACAGTTGGAATCGAACTGGATGGTATGTTCATTAGATGTAACATCGTTATATACTAATATACCTCATTGGGCAGAACTTGAAGGATTACAATATTGGGTGGATAAAGCAGATATATACCCCCCAGATTCAACACCTTACTGGTATGTATGGCTGAACATGTTTTGACTAAGAATGTTTTTTACTTCCAGGGGTAATGTTATTGGCAAATACAGGGTACGGCCATGGGAGCTTCTTTTGCTCTCATATATGCCAATTTATTTATGGGATTTTTGGAAGATCAGTTAATTTATAATAGTTCACATAATATTTTCATGGGGGAAATGGATATCTGGAGGAGATATCTTGACGACTGTTGGATGATATGGCGGGCACATGAAACATACCTATTGGAATTTACACAGCAGTACCTTTATGATAATAAATGGGGTATTGAGTTTAAACTTAATTGGAATTTCCAACAAATTAACTTTTTGGATGTTATTATCATGAGAAATTCTGATAATACTTTGAGCTCCGAAGTTTTTTGGAAATACCCCCAATGCAATAACTTACTATTTGCAACTAGTTTTCATCCAAGTCATATCATCAAGAATATACCAAAGTCACAATTTTTACGTATTAAATGCATTTGTTCTATCCAAGAAAAATATCAATACTATGAAGATGATTTGATTCATATGTTTCAAGTTAGGGGCTACAAATATAATAACATTGTCTCTGCTAGTAGTTGGGCTTTGGCACAAAATAGATTGGCATTATTGGAGTATCGTGATAAATCTTGTAGAATCAATGATGTTATTAGATTTGCAACTACGTATGGCAGAAATATTAATATAGTCAGGGACATTATTAATTCCAATTTAAATATTTTATTAGTTAATGATGAACTGTCTCAAATTCTTGCACCTAAATGTCAATTTTTTCTTATCATAAGGGACATATCCTTGGGTTATACTTTGATCACTATAACTATGGCAATAGTGGCCAATGTTTGGATCAGCAGCTTACATTAACTGGGGATAGATTGGTAGGTTCTTTTCTCTGTAGCTGTTGCTCACTTTGCAAGTTTATGCTTAAATTGAAAGAGTTTTCTAGCAAGAACACAAGCAATGTATATGATATAAAAATTTTTGCTAATTGTGGGACAGATTGGTTAGTTTATTTAGCTATGTGTTCTTGCTTATCATTTTTCATAGGCCAAACATCTTGCCCGTTACGAATATGCATGTCGGAGCACTTTAGTGATATTCGAAACAAACGGACATATAGTGTTCTATATAAACGTGGTCACACACAGTTCAGCTAGATTTACTTTTATGGTAAATGATATGACACAGGGGGATAGAACAAATAAATTAGGATGGAAGAAGAAAGAAGTTGGATCATAAAATTAGGCGCACTTTTTTCTCCAGGTCTTAATGACCAATTGTAGGTAAGCTAAGGGAATTGAGGCTAATAACATCTGATTTTTATTGTGACAATTAAGCAAGGTATAAATTGTTGTACTGATGTTTGTGTATTTGTCACTGAGGAAGGCAGGTTTGCCAAAACCAATCTGTTTTTGTTGGTGTTGCCACAATAAACACTGAAATATTTACTCATTTGATGATGGCCTCTTTTTTTGTATTTGGACTGAGGTACTGTGGCCATTTGCACCAGCCATACTTGCGAGGGTTGCTTCATTTCTCCAAATACTTCCAGGATCCTGATTTTCACTGCCTTTCTGAATGGAGTCTGCATATTCTGTCCATGTCTTCGTGGGTTTCCATAGGTGCACTAATTTCCTATCCCCTTCCAAGCATAAAGAATCAGTAGCTACTCTAAGATATCCATATATATTTTGTGTTCTTACAGCTGTCTCTGGCATGTAGATAAGAAGGGCCAAGGACAAAGAATCAAGTAAACAAACGTATATCGGACAGACCCAAGACACACTTGTTTAACTCTGAACAGACCACATAAGGGAAGCAATGAATGTAATACTGACACCATAAGAGACATGTACTGATTGGCCCTCATACTATATTGTTTTACAGTGTATGATCAAACAGACAACATCATAGTATGCATTAGCTGTGCGCACCCCATGTGTGCAGATATATAGCAGGAAAATGGCAAAAAAACAGGCAAAATTATAAACAAGCTGGGAACATTCATCCAGATTACAGCACACTGCATTGTCCACAGCTGCAGTAGTCTTAAACTGATTTTGAATATTGTTTAAACATGCAATGCAGTATTTGGATCTTTATCCACTTCACAAATTATGAAAAATGTTTTATAACTTTCCTTGTTTTAGTTAGGTAGTAGAAAATTCTAGTCAGGATAACATTATGAAAGGGCATCCCTTTTAAAATATAGTGCTCTCCATGATTTAATAAAGCCTATATTTATTCATTGCTTTTCTTCTCAGATTTATTTCAGAAGGTAAATCGTGAAGAAATTTCAGACTGCTGTTGAGCTGAGGAATCATGTTTTTTTCCTCTAATACTATGCGTGTCTGCACAACAATGCAGAAGTTTCACATGCACTTGTCTACAAACTGCATTGGGGCAGGTGCAGAAAACAAATCTCAATATGCCATTTAAATTGTAAAAAAAAAAGGGCCATCTGTCTCATTAAAGATTCTTTGTACCAGCAGAGCCATGTCTGATTGATTTTCAGACACCAGCAATCTACTAATTATCACATTACTTCTGTGGTTTACAGATTCTAGACCTGTAACTTTTTCTTTTTATTCAAGAGTTGATTTTGCATCTGAGTATCTTCATCAGAAGAAATTCTATCTTCAGTATACATACATTTTTTTTTAAATGTTAACAAATGTTTTTAGAAGTCACAAAATCAGATGGATTATGTAGAACACAATATAGATAGCAAACCACCCTAAATATCATGTGTTGTATCAGATTCATAAATCAAAGTCTGAGTACTGATTTTCTTCTGTGATTTATTTTTCCTGGAATCAGAGGTATGTACAATCTCTGGAGTGTTTTGTCAGATTTCTCATAATTCAGGACTAACTCTGTGAGTGAATTTCCAGCCTTCATGGCATCTGTAAGAAGAGTAAACTTCCAGAAGGACTTTGTACTACTTGACAGGTTCTGCATAGTTAGATATGTAGACATTAGCTTCCCTTTTCTTAGTTATAACATACATATATACTATCTGTGTTGTGTGTATTCTAAAAGGCAGCATAAAGAACGTTGTACTGATAATTTTAAATTGACTTTAATTTTAAACTAAACATGTCATGAAATATTTACATCAAATTTAATCCAATATTCATATCCATAAGTGCAGCATTTACATCTCTGGTATCATGGTCATCTCTTCAAGTATCCATATCTGCTTGGTTTTCCCAGATGAACTGGAAATCTAAAATACCTGACGAGTATTTACTCGGGACATCTGCTTTTGGACCCTTTCTTGGAGTTCTACGGCCCGTCTTGGGGGCACAGGTCTGTATTTTAGCAATAGTATTACATTAGACTTTTCTGGCTGTACTTCTTCCATGAACTTTGTAGTTTGGGCCTTATACAAATGTCTCAGGTTTCTGCTGCTTTCCATCTTCATCACAAATAGCATTATCACTGTTGAGTTACTTCATTTTCTTTCTCTGGGTATTCCCAGGCCATACATATGCTTGAATATCTGGTATTTCTTTACTGTTTCTAACCATAGTTCTGTCTAAGCACATTTATAGCTCACATTTTTCTGACATTGAATTAATTTTTAGGCATAAGCACTATAGCCAAGTTTGGTGATTTTCTTTTTCATCGAGTAACTTTTTATTGGTTTCTTTTAGTCAGTTTGTTAAAACTACACATACATACATAATGTGAGATAGTGGCATACTATACTAGGTTTCCCCATTCTTTTACAACTATAGAGGTGGTATGTATATGTGTGTGTCTGTATATATATACATATACATATACATATACATACACACACACACACACACACACACACACACACACACACACACACACACACACACACACACACACATATGGGTGTACATCGAAATAATGAAATATCAAGCCTTCTAACTTCAAAACATCACAACTAAATGCATGATAAATTGAAATCACAGCATCTGCAAACATCAAACCCTGTAATATCAATGTTCATAACACTGAAGCAATGATTATTTAAGGAAAGTAGTCCAGCAATGTTCTGATCAGTGGAACATGCTTATGTTATGATGCACAGCATGGCCTCCAATGTTTCCAGTGTGTTTCACACTACTTGGTTTTGATGTTTTGAACTGCAACGTAACAGGGATTTGATGTTTCCAGTGGTCAATGTTTCAATGTTTTGTGCATTTAGATGTTTTGAAGTTTAAGGTATTGCTATTTCATTATGTCAATATACACCAGTATTCCCAGGGAAATAACACTTTTCCACAGGGGGAATTATGCCCTTTCTCCACTGTTGTGTGATCCCAGAGTTGGTATATATAGTTAGAAGGGGTGTGGGGTGCATATCGCCCACTTAGGTGGGTTTCAGCAGGTGTGCTGTGATTTACTCTTGTTTTGGGCAATCGTTTACTTGCCCTGGGACTACTTATGTGGTTCGTGATTGCGTGTTTCGTCCTTTTTGTCTCGATCTTCCGATCTTTGGTATTGTGGCTTTTCAGGATATAGAAATTGACCCATATATATATATATATATATATATATATATATATATATATATATATATTTATATATCTATCTTTATATATAGTACCTCAGGAAATAACAAACCTAGACTCTACATCCCTTTTCAAAAGACATATCAAAGAACATCTTAAAACTCAATGGCTATGTCCTTGTACTAATCCTGACTGAAATTACTTCTCCACTACTCCCAACCTCCCCCCTTTTCCCAACTTTCCTGCTACAAAACTTATTTTTACTGTAGACAGATTTATCTTTGAGATTGTCTCTAACATTTTTTCTCTTTTTCTCTAGCACATCTTGAATGTTATTTAGTATCTAACTGCAGAATGTTGCTTACCTTGTAATTTTATTGTTAACCAACTATTTTTCTGAAAGATTGTGGTTCTGCTTTTTTGATTTTGTGTTTTCTCTAAATTCATACAAATGTCCACCTTTGTACTTATTGTATTATGCTTATTATGTTTTATTGTTAATGATTGTTTTACTTCTTGTAATTGGAGCTTTTCTCCCTGGGCCTCTACTGAAAACGGATATTTGTCCAGCTGGACTAGCCCGGTCACCAAATGTAAAATAAATAAAAATAAATAAATTTATGTCAGATGATTGAGTTTTCAGAAACTTGAAATTCATATGGTCGAGACCATATGATCGAATTTCCAAAGACTCAAACATCAAAAACAACACAAAAAAACACTAAACTCTATCCTTTCTAAGTTTTTTGCAGAGGGGCAAGCCCCCTGCACCCCCACACCACCCCTGCAAATTAAGTATACCAACTCTGAGATTGCACTACAATGACGAAAAGGGTAAATTTCCAGATCCACACTGTACCACAATCTCCATTCAAAAGCTTTGAGTTTTCATATGGTCTCGACCATATGAATTTCGAGTTTCTGAAAACTTGATCAACTGATAGGTATATATATATATATATATATATATATATATATATATATATATATATATATATATATATATTGATATATGTGTGTGTGTGTGTGTGTGTGTATGTATACCATAAATCACCAAAGAATCCACAGAATAAAAGCAAAGAGTGCACAGACAAATTAAACTGGATATATATATATATATATATATATATATATATATATATATATATATATATATATATATATATATATATCATAGGATAAGATCATAGGAGATAAGTAGGCTATTGACCCAGATGTCATTTTAAGCCTAGCTGTTTCAACCCAATGTAATATTATAGATGTACTAGTCAATACCCAAGATTGCGTTTAGTGATGACTGCCCATGTCCAGGAGGGTTGTGTGCTATCCCCGGTAAGAATTTATGGTGCCCCATCCACATCCACTCATCCAGGTTCCTCTTGAACAGTGGCATAGAGGTTCTCTGTTTCACACAAATTGGTAGCCTGTTCCAAAGACATGACAGTAGCTGGGAGATAAATCTTTCCCCCCAGCATGTCCTATTTAAGTCACAGGCCATATTTAATTCCCTGGAATGGGTAGCCCTAGACCCATTTGATTTACGGATATGCAGTAAGTTCATTTGGTTTGGATCATGGGTTGCTCTGTAGGCCAGGCATAAGTCTCCCCTAACTTGATAAATAAGCAAAAATGAAATAAACAAAGTAACTCAAACAGAATACTGAAAAATGACAGCGAGCAGAAATAAATTAAAAATAATTAATTAGCGCTTTCGTAATGAACTGTGTCAAAACTTCTTCAGATGAAAACACCATCAATTCTTACCTACTTATATATTTTAAAACATGGAGTCACATGATCACTCAACCAATAAATCAATAATTCATTAAAACCAGTTAACTCTCCCCTAGCCTACACTGGGATATGGTTCCGAATTCAATCCATATATTCATGTTAAAAAAGCTTGTTGTGACAAAAAACAAATATTAAAAAATGAAGAACTTCTATGTATTGTTGTTATTATGTACATCATAGAAACATTATTCAGTCCTGGATAAATACATGCTGCCAGTTTGAGTTGCCACAAATGTTCTTTCTCTTCCAATTTTACAGAGGTAGGACCCCCTCTTATTTGTTATTCTATATGATCTATCACTCTGAAACAGAATTTATGTCCTACATTCATGTAAACAGGTTTTTATGCCAGAGCATCTTCTGTTTTAACATTTTTAATAGCATAATTATGCTCATATATTCTATCCCTTAACCTCCTGTTAGTTTTCCCTATATAAAAACTAGGGCAAAAAATGCAGGTTACAAGATAGATAATTCCCTTGGAATTACAATTATATCTACCTTTGCAAGTATATTCATTACCCTTGATCTTAAAATGTGTCCCCGTCATTATAAATCTACTATAAGAACAGGCTTCACAGTTGTACATGCCTCTAGATCTATTATGTGGCACTTTACTATGGTCCAATAAATTCTTAATGTTCTGGCCTCTCTTAAATATCATCTTCGGAGTCCCAATAGGATTAAAATTCAAACTAGGATCTACTGTTAACAAATTCCAATTTGTTTAATAATATCTGTCATATTTTGTATGCATCACTACTAAAGGGTGTAATTAAACACAAGGAAAAGTTGATGTCTTCCATCTTGTCAACTCTACTATTGGTTTTTATCATCAACTCACTCGTTTGGTTAGACTGTGTGTTTGAACTAAAAATGGCTGAAAAAATAACCATTTACCCTTTTGGCTCTAATTTCCAAGAGGAGTTCTTCTAATAAATAATCAGGGTAACCTCTTTTCAAGAAAAATTTCTTTAAAAACTCACATTCCTTAAGAAAAGTACTATCCCTGGACACCATCCTCGCAGCCCTCACAAGTTGGCCCTTGACTAGGGTTCTCTTCTGATGGAATGGGTGGGCACAAGTAAAATGAAGAAAGGAATTAGAATAGGTTTCTTTCCAATATATACTGGCCATGTAACAATGGTTAATCCTGTCCTTTTATAATAAGACATCCAAAAAAGAATTCTTTTCAGACTGAAAATTGCTGGTAAATTTTAAAAATTCAGTGGTGTTATTCATATAAAAAAAACATTCAGTCAAATAGTTCCTTGTTCCCTTTACAAATAACAAAAATGTCATCAAGGTAACAGGTGTAATAAAAAATATATTCTTTAAAGGGATTATTATTGAAAATAAATTCTCTTTCCCCAGAATACCATGACTAAATTGGCCAGGCTGGCTCCACAAGGGGAGCCCATGGCTACACCCTTGGTTTGTAGGAAATATTTGCCATCAAGCAGAAAAAAATTGTTGGTTAATATAATGTCAAGCAATTCCTGTATTAAAGATAATTTATTGGCCTCTATTCCTTTACTTAAAAGTAATTGGCCCACAGTTCATTACGAAAGTGCTAATAAATTATTTTTAGTTTATTTCTGCTCGCTGTCATTTTTCAGTATTCTGTTTGAATAAGTCTCCCCTAAGAAATCTATACAAATTGCAGTGTAGTGTCTGGAATTGTAGTCGGTCTGTGTAAGGCACATGCTGGAGGCCTTTGAACTTCTTTGTTAGAAACCTCTGAGGTCTGTCTAATTGCTGTAGGTGCTTAGTACAGTACATAATGAATGAGGCGTTATACTCAGTTATGGGCCAGGTAAGTGCCGAGAATAGGGAGGTTATAACTTCTTTTGCTCTTAAGGCAATGTCTTTGTTAATCAAGAGAGCTATGCAGAAAGCTTTCCTTACAACGATAGACACACTGTGGTCAAATTTAAGGTCACGGTCAACCTGTGATCCCAGGTCCATTACCACTTTATGGGTACTCTAGGGTATTGCTATTGATTTGATAGTGTGAAGGGACATTGTTTGTGCCACATGGAATGATGATGCATTTCTTTGCATTTAGTTTGACACCGTGACTAATACACCAGTTGTTGGTCTGTGTGAGACTGGATATATATATATATATATGTTCTATATAGATATATAAAGAGATCTACCTATCTATCTATATATAGATATAGATATGAATATGGGAACACATCTTTCAACTTTAAATGGAAAGTGGAGCTTGCCCCTGCATAAAAACATTAATTTTTTGTTTTGCTCCTTTGTGGATTGATGTTTTGGTTTACGACAATTAGGTTTCAATCACTGCTGAACTGACTAATTTTCATTTTGATGGGAAGTTATACTTCCAAATATATATATATATATATATATATATATATATATATATATATATATATATATATATGGGTCTATTTGATATGGCCGAAATTTCAAAATGTCGAAATTCATATGGCTGAGACCATATGATTTTGACATGTCAACCATACAAGTAAAACACATACCACAAAAAACTTACCTTAACACTGCTAGCAGGGGAGCTTTGCCCCCCTGCACCCCTCGGAACTTAAATATACCAAATCTGAGATTGCACTACAGTGTGGAAATGGAAATCTTTCCATTCTGCACTGTAGCGTAATGCCGGTTTCCCATTGTTGACATTTCAGATGTCATTCATATGGTCTTGGTCATTTTGAAATGTCGACCATTCGACAGGAACCTATATATATATATATATATATATATATATATATATATATATATATATATATATATATGTACATACATGATTTATATATATATATATATATATATATATAGGGAGATAGAGAGGTAGGTGCAGATATAGATGTAGATATATTGAATACATCATAACAGCAGATGATACACATGGCAGTATAAAGATATATTACTATAAGTTCAAAGGCATAGAAAAGGTATTGAGATAGTCAGGCATACAAAAATGGTAGGCAACATAAAGTTTGTTTTTGTAGCAGAAGTGCAGATAAGGTCAAGTCAGAGAGTGAAAAAAGAGTAGAAGAGAGTATTTAGACAAGAAGTACATGATTAACTGAGACTGAGAAAGGTGTGTAAGTTTATTGGTAAGACTGAGAAAACGGTGTACAAAGATCTGTAAGCTATGTAACTCAAAACTACTGAAAGTACCATACTTGTTTAGCACGTCTGTAAGTTGAGTCAATATGGAAAAAGACAGCTGTGTATCATGCAGCTGTCTGCAGTAGTATTTTGATAAAAGCAAAATTATAGTATTGTCTGTTATTTAGGTCTCTAACCCTAGACCTCCAATATACCATGCTGGTGTCACTGCCTCTGGAAATATAGGTGTTTTGCGTTTTCTCTTAAAACCCATACCTTTTCAACTAGGAAACCCTCAGCACGGTCATCAATATTAGATACACACACACACAAACACACACACACACACACACACACACACACACACACACACACACACACACACACACACACACACACACACACTCATAAACACACACACACAAAGCCCTCTGCTTAGGCACTGTTCAGAACATAAAAGAGAAAGTATAGTATTAGCTTTGATTTGTGACTCAAGACCAAGACTTTCAGCATACAGTGTTGCAGCGATGGCTTGTGGCACTCAATGCTGGGCTGCGGGCCCTTCAACAAAACCTGTGCTCAAATAATTTTGTTTATTCTTATTATTTTTTTTTTCATTTAAATTATAACTGATATTATTGCTACTACACTAGACTGGAACTCCACACATGCATTTGTGCATGTGTGGAGCTTCGTGTTTTCTTAAAAAATATATTGTCTTCTTGGCAGGGCTGATTTGAAAACTGGCCCTTCATTATTACAAATATTCCTGCATTTCTGAGTTGGAGGAATGCAACTTCAGAGATGTCTAACTGGGCTGCTGCCGTACAAAACAGTGAGGGCTACTTCTTATTGATTCAGGCTGTCTTAGTTGATTGAGGTACTGTAAAGAAAGGGAAGGAAATGGACAGTGATCTCGATTTATAAGGGCAGCAGTAACATATATATGTATGTAGATGTATATGTATATACAGTAGATATATATATATATATATATATATATATATATATATATATTTATATTATATTAGTAAACTTTTTTTTTATTTATTTTATTTATTTTTTCTAACAATGACTATATATGATGTCAACTAGAACAAAAATAATAAGTAGCTCTCAAAAGGAGGAGACAAATTAGGGACACATACAGTTTTTAAAATTAGTATTGACTTCAGAGAATAAGATAATGTGAATTAACATGTTTTTTGAAGTAGAAGCAGTTTATAACCTTAGTGACCTGACAATATTTATTAATTTTAACTTGCCTTTATCCCTAAATCACCCCTAGGGCTTAAATGGGACAGAGTAAGATTCAAAGCAAAATCAGGGACAATTGAGAGATATTATAAAAAATGACTTCTATTAGTAGTGCTTATCACAAATAAAACACTGTACAAATGCCAACAGCCATAAAAAGTTTCAGAACATTTTTGAAAAAGTCCTGATTGAGGATGAAAACGCTAACTGCATAATTATTTTAACTTTAACTGTTTTTCTTTGCGATAAACACCAGTATTAAAAGTCATTTTTTACAAGTATCATCATATTTTGTGATCCCATCGTTCGTGGAGGTGTTGTTGTGGATGATTGTACTTGTTGAGCACTTCTTGGAAGTTTCCTGGTTCTTTTTTTGGTTAATGGTTTGGCATCCTGTCATTATGGCCACTTGATGAGTCTGTCTTCCTCACGTTATTTCTCTAATCACATGAGGAAACAGAATTTAATCTCATCTGCTATGTCAGTGTAATGAGAGATGCAGCTGCCTGTGACAATTGGATGTGTTTATATTTCCTAGGGGAATATGTGAAAAGAAGACCAGTCAAGCCAGATTTCATCAGATACCCAACAATCTTTTTTCTTTATCTGTTGTTGACCTCATGCCAATAGTCTTAGGCATCTAGCTTCACATGGTACCCTATAATACTTTTATTCATCTTTACAGGAATAGGGCTATACCCAAATGCCATTCTGACTCCAAACTATGAAGTAGAAACCTGTTCACTTACACTCAGTAGATCAAATGGGCTTTTGGTGAAAGTAATTTTAACATGCCTTTGACATTTAGTGACCTAAGAGGTACTTGTATTAGTTGGGTGTTGCAGTATTCATATTCTTCTGCAAGGGGAAATGTGAGCAACTTTCTGACCTACATAAACAACTTTCATGAAAATCCTTTTCACTCCAGTGGGAATAACCAGATCAGATTGAGCAATATAGTCAGCCATAGAATGTAGAAAATTTGCAGTCATCATCCGTAGTATGAGTGGACTTCCTTCCCTTCACATTTTTCCTAGGGAAATACATACACATCAAATTGTCACTGGTAGTCCAAAAGGCTGTATTTTGATATGCTTTAGCACACTCACACAACAGCCACTGAACTTCCCTTATGAGACTATGTGGTCAGATATTATGGACCTATATTACAGTGCCACACACTACTTGTTGACCTAGGATATGACAAGATGGTTGTCATTGCTGCGGCTACCAAATTGTCACTACTAGGTAGTGCCCAGGCCTAGACACATTCAACCCCGACCTAGAATTGATATCCTGACATAAGTAGCTCACACTCATATTATTCACAGTCAAGCTCATGACTACTCCTTTGCTTTGCATTGTGAGGCCATACAACAGCTGTTTACTCAATGGGCAAAGACACCATGCCACCTCTATTCAGGCACCTTGCCCCTTCAATTCTCATAATCAGTTATTATTATCTCTGAGTCCCAGAGAATCTAAGATAAGAAGAGTTGCCATCCCTGTTTACAGAAGTTTGAAAAATAACATTTCTAATTCCAGTTTGTAATCATCCGTCTGCACTTGTGGTTCCCTAATGTTCCCTACAGAACTCTGCGAGTAATTTCTGAAAAGGAATGTTCCAAAATTAAGCACACGAACTGGCATGATCTGTACATTACTGTTCTTCTCTGTCCCTTGTTTGCCAGAACTACTGTTGACCTTTCTGTTCTTAGAATGTTAAACCTAGTTATATTCTTCACAGGACTAATCACTACTTGATAGTTGTTTCATCTGGCCATAGCAACACGTTGCTAAAGACACTATCCCTTTGTTAGTACAGTACTGCCAGCCTTATTACTTCACTATAGCCTTAAGCCACTCTGTATCATCAGAATGTCTTAAGGAAACTAGATTATCCCCAATGTCTGCAGTCTTCAAAGAATGTTATAAAATGATTGCTTTTGCTGCAGTTTCTAGTTGCTGACAAACCTAGAGGCTCACTCCATGTTCTCCAGCACACCATCTCCAGCATATATATGCTTTTTTGGAAATGAAATTTTGCTAGATTTTAGATGTTTGCAAAAACCTATTTTTTTAATCAGTGACTACTCTTTTAGTCTGCTGAATTAACATAAAAAAGAAGACAGGTGAGAGCTGGAATACCATATAATTTGCCACATTTGTCTTGTGTTCCAGGATTAGCAGACCTTAAGACGTGGATTTCCATTTCTCTCCAGTTATAACAATACTCTAGTGATGCCTGTGTATTCATGAAGATTATCAGCATTTGTGCCTGCCTTAGCTAGAAAGCTACATAAGGATCTACATCTGTATCAGCAAGAACAAAACATTACATTTTGCTTCTTTTCCCATGACTGATGTCATACCTTTTTTTCTTTTTTGGCATATTTTTGAGGACTGGTAATTTGAGTACTTCAGTATGACTGTAATATATTCTGTCTCATTCCATCTGTCTCTATTTTTCATTATTGAAATACATAATGAGTCATTCCTGTCTTCCCTTATGTGACTTTTGATTTTATGTTTGCTTCATTTATGCACTCCTTCCCTATTTGAACTCTCTAATTTGTCTCCCCTCACTGAGTTTTGATTTCTAGGGCTAAGTGCAATACATCTATACTAATGTATCGTAAAACAGAAAGGTACTGCCAAGTGGCAACAGATTCTAGATTCCTTTCTTGTAAACGTGTGTAAGCTATACATTTTTTTGCAGTAGCTGGCAGCAGTGTTTAAGGAAAAAGTACTGAAATGCTTGGTTCCATATCCAAAGGAGCTGTCTGAATCTACCCACATAAAGATTTCTGTCTCAGATTGTCTTCCTGAGATGTAGTGGTAAAAACAGGAGCTGTTTGTTCTGTCATGCACTTGCTGTCTATTAAACCACTTCTTCCTGAAGGCGTAGGACTGCAAAGCTCAAACCTGAGACTTCAGCAACAAAAGAAAAAGATTGAAAAGAATAGTTCTCGAAAGAAGAGCGAGCTGGCAGGCATTCATTTTGAATCTCAAAAGTCACGCTTTCAACAGTTTTGTTTTGAAAAATTACGGGGTAGGTGGAAGTCTTTTATGATTTGCAGTATTCAGCAATGTATATTGCAACAGCAGCTGAAGGAAGAAAGCACACACGTTGGGTTCTGTCAGAAAATGGGGTTTATCAGCCTTATCAAAACCTTCTGCAGTTTTGAAAATAATTGAAATGGCAAACCAAATTAACTTATTTATACAAAATCACTGTAAGACAGATAATGCATTGAGTGTATTAGATAAAATAACATGTTTTCATGGGGCTCCCTTTACAGAGAAAGGCTCAAGCTAGGAAGTACACACCTTATGTTTTGCAGTGTCTTGTGCCTTTTCTTTTCTGTAGTTAACTGCTCTCGAGTGTCCACAATACATAGTAATTACCAAGAGCATATGAGCATTTGCTTAAGTTTTTTTGTTGTATTTTTGTATGACAAGAGTAATAACATGAAGTTTGTTTCAAGGAAAACTAAAGAGCCTACTCACACTGAATAATTTGAGACCATTAGAAAAAAAAATGGCTGTTGTGGTATAAATTAGTTTTTGTAGGATTTCCAAGTATAAGTTTGCTTTCAAAAAGATACTTTCTTCTCGTTGACTTTCATGGCATACTAGATCCCATTATTATCTGTGAGTGTTAGTTTATGTGATGACTGGTGAGAGTTTAAATACTAATAACCCATGCAGTAACTTAATGAATGCTACTATATCTTTAAAGCCATACCTAACAGTTCAGTGGTGAACATAACTAGTAATGTTTAAAGACACATGTATCTGTGAAAGGGCAAGTCAGCGGTGAACATAATTACCAGTGATGTGGTTAAAGCTATATGTAACTGTGTAAGGGCAGTTCAGTGGTGAACATAACTAGTAATGTTTAAAGCCACATGTACCTGTGAAAGGACAGTTCAGTGGTGAACATGATTACTAGTGATATGGTTAAATCCATATGTAACTGTGTAAGGGCAGTTCAGTGGTGAACATAACTAGTAATGTTTAAAGCCACATGTATCTGTGAAAGGGCAGTTCAGTGGTGAACATAACTAGTAATGTTTAAAGCTACACGTATCTGTGAAAGGGAAGCCAGCGGTGGACATAATTACTAGTGATATGGTTAAAGCTATATGTAACTGTGTAAAGGCAGTTCAGTGGTGAACATAACTAGTAATGTTTAAAGCCACATGTACCTGTGAAAGGGCAGTTCAGTGGTGAACATGATTACTAGTGATATGGTTAAAGCCATATGTAACTGTGTAAGGGCAGTTCAGTGGTAAACATAACTAGTAATGTTTAAAGCCACATATATCTGTGAAAGGGCAGTTCAGTGGTGAACATAACTAGTAATGTTTAAAGCTACATATATCTGTGAAAGGGCAGTTCAGTGGTGAGCATAACTAGTAATGTTTAAAGCTACATGTATCTGTGAAAGGGCAAGTCAGTGGTGAGCATAATTACTAGTGGTATGGTTAAAGCTATATGTAACTATGTAATGGCAGTTCAGTGGTGAACATAACTAGTAATGTTTAAAGCCACATGTACTTGTGAAAGGGCAGTTCAGTGGTGAACATGATTACTAGTGATATGGTTAAAGCCATATGTAGCTGTGTAAGGGAAGTTCAGTGAGCATAACTACTAATGATATGATTAAAGCCATGTGTAACTATGTAAAGCTGTTCAGTGGTGAACAAAATGACTGGTGATATGGTTACAGCTACATGTCACTGTGCAAGGGCAGTTCTGTGTAAGGGCAGTTCTGTGATGAAAATATTTATCAGTGATATGGTTGAATCTGCATTCAATTGTGTAAGGGCAGTTCAGTGGTGAGCACAATTACTAGTGATTTGGTTGAATGCACATGTAACTATGTAAGGGAAGTTCAGAGGTAAATATGATTACTGGTGGTATGGTTAAAGACACATGCAAACGTGGTATAGTGGTGAGCACAATGTCTCAGGAGAGTGAAAGGTTGCTGTGTGCATCTCGATTAATCACTTATTATTAGAACATCATGTGATTTTTTTTTATTCCATTATTGTAAGAGAACAAGTCATTTATACTGACTGATAGTGAGTGAATATGTCATTTAGTGGGCAACATAGTGGCACTGAAATTCAAGCTGATGCCATTAGCGCTTGGTTCTTTAGTTCATTTCCTTAGCTGCGATAACTTTTGTGTGGAGTCTAAATGCCGTTTCTTTGTCTTTATGGGGTATCTCTGATGTTCTACTTTCTTCTCACATTGCAAAGATATCAGTAAGTCATTTGATGATCTTCCAGATTGCCCATTGGTGTACAGTGAATGTGCCTTGTGTGGATATGCATTTTGCAATGACATGGCACCCTATCCTGAATTAGATTCCCTCCTTTATGTCTGTAGAATGTTGGAATACTTCTAGAAATAGATTAAACAGGTAAATGGAGAAAGAATAAATGAAGCAAATAAAAGCCTTTTTAAAGGAATGGTCAGGGACATCTAGTTTTAGCATGCAGGCATTGCATGCTAACAAGGTGATGGGGGTACGTATTAACTTATGGCAGCAAGATACACACATACTTACATACTACCTTATATTATAAGGCTACAATCATAGCACCTAGTCAGTAAGTGCATCTCTATCAGCCACAGGCAAACATATTCATAGAAAAATACCTTTTGTGCCTAATCCATCCATCCATCCATCCATCCATCCATCCATCCATCCAGTGTTGTTAAGTCACATCTGATCCCTATAGTTAACCTATGAGCAGCTACTGACAATCACAGAGTTTACCATGCAAGTAGAGAATGGAAATAGATTGCAATGCTTTCCTTCAGTGTTGTGTACATCAACTGACAAGTTAGGGTCTCTAATCTATGCATTCCCTACTATGCATCTAATATCCACTACTCTTCTTAATACAAAACTAACACACAGGTAAACCACAAAAAAACAGTGGTATACCATAAAAATAAATAAATAAAAACAGCAACTGCTGAAGGAACCACTTTATTAGTAGAAGGTTAAGTGCTTTCATCAGGCCAATGCCCAACTTTATCAGAACAACCATATTTAGTAGATTTCCATTTAAATAGCAAATAATAATCACATGGCACTCAAAACACACATCCCAACCAGGTGTTTCTGATATACATTAAAACAATCTCAAAAATAATTACTACCTAAACCTAATGCAATCTTTAAACATAAAAATACTTAAAACACTATCATCTATAAAATCCATATACATATATAACCTACATAGCTTATTTACACAGGTATCTCACTTGAACACATAATAATAAAAAAAATTATATATATATATATATATATATATATATATATATATATGTATATATATGTATATTTTATATATGTACCATCTTCCAGAGCAATATCTATAAGCTCACTTATATAATTTAGGTGAAAACTAATTCCGCTTTTAGCTTTAAAACAATACCAATGGAGATGGTCTCATTTAACCCAGGGGGCTCAACTGCATTGCTTCTCAACTGCCTTATAAGTTCCCTATATTCTAAAAGCAGCTCTAGTGCCCCCCCAATCAATACTAACCTTTTCAATAGGTGTCTACTTAAAGCTATGTAATGGATTTTTTTTTTATATATGCTTTGCCAGGGCATTCCTGTCATCCACCCTTTGTATATCATACTGATGTTGATATATCCTGGTTTTAACTTTATTTTTAGTTTTGCCTATATAGAAACACTCACATAGTTGACATTTAGCAAGACAGACAAGACACGAGCTTTGACAGTTCACCTTTTGACCCAATGTTATGACCCCACCAACCTGTTACACTCACTCCAATGCCCTCCAAAATGTATTTACATTGATTACACTGGCTACATTTACTCATGCGCCCAAGTGAGGGTTGGTTTTGGGATCTTTCCAAAATTGTCTTGAAACATCGGCCCTTCTTATATACGACTAATGGATTTTGGCCCAATTTTTCCAAGTATTCAGTATCAACTCTAAAGATATTCCAGTTATGGTTTATAATATTTTTAATTCCATCAAACTCTAAGTTATAAGGTAACACCAAAACTCTTTGGAAATTACCACTAACTTTGGCTCTAGATAAATTACTATTGACATGTCCCATGTCATTAGTACCTAAGATGGGACAAAAATAACCCTCCTGCCTTTTCCTAACTACTTCATCAACAATCCTGTCCAAAAAAATATTGGGATAACCTCTATTTAGTAGCATTCTTTTCACTATTAATGTCTGCTCATAGAACAAATCATTACAACTCACCATATGGGCCAGTCTAACCAATTGACCTTTTACTAAAGATTTCTTTTGGTCCAGGGAATGATGGCTATTGAAGTGTAACAAAGAATTACAATAGGTTGGTTTCTGATATAAGTTTGAATCAAACTTATTTTCTTTCCTATTTGTTTATGATGGTACCTTCTAAATAATGCACACGTTCTTCCCCCACTTCCATAGTAAATTTCAGAAATGAGGTACTAGTACTCAAATAATGGTAGAACTGGTTAAGTCTTTCTCTCCCCTCTGTCCAAAGTATAACTATGTGATCCAAGAACCTGCCATATAGTGACCAACAACTAATACATTCTGAGTTTAGAACTACTTAGTGACCAACAACTAATAAATTCTGAGTTTGAACTACTTGCTTCTCCCACTGGGCTAAAACAATATTTGCAAATATTGGGGTGCAAACCACCCCCCATTACTACTCCTTTCTTTTGACGGAATAACTGGTTCTCACATACAGTGAAATTGTTCTCCAATACAATTTCCATCAAGTTGGTAATAGTAAGGATCTTACTATGTTCAAGCCTTGGGGTGCTACACAAGAAGTCATAAAATAACTCTAGTCCCTCCAAATGAGGTATCACAGAAAAAAGATCACAAATATCAATGGCAGCTAACAATAAATTCTCAGAGTACAATTGGTTAGACAGTTTGGATAAAAAATCCAAGGAGACTTTAAAGATGTATCTATGTTCCATTAAGATTCCTTTTGTATGCACATCAATGCATTTTGCTAGGGGGAAAGTTTTAGAGGCCTTTGTATCTACAATAGGCCTAAGGGGAGGATCTAATGATTTTTTGTGAACCTTGGATATTCCAAATATGGTTGAGGGTCCTGGGATGTGAAACCAACAAAAATTCCCTGTCAACAGGAGTAATCTGACCATTCAAAACAAGTTCATCAAGCATTAGATCAATTTTACGATATGCAATGTTCATTTTATTTACAGAGACTTCTTTATATACATCCGTGTAGAATAATGTTAACATTTTACTAACTATTCATTAGTTTCCATCACAAGCAGCCCCCCACCTTTATTTGGTTTCATAATCATTATACTTTGCATAGTAGTGATTTCTTTCAAGAAATAATTCTGCTGGTATGTTAAGTTATGTATCTCGTGATCTCTCATTCTCACACAAATACTCCCTTATATCTTTTTCACACATTTTTTCAAAGACGTATAATAAGGGATGCAATGGCGGATTAAAAGTGCTAGGACATTTACATTCATTGGCATCAACTACTTGACTGTTACATTGAAATAACAATCCCAGGTCCATCTTCCTAATGAAGAACTTAAGCTGTATGAGTGACTCTTCTAATCTAGTTTGTTTGGTAGGGACAAAGGTGAAACCTTTATCAAATAAATCATCCCATTCTACAGTTACATCTACAGTGCTGTAATTTACATTTTAAAATCCCCCACAGTATTCAACATGATCTTACATTTTAGCACTGGATTCACTGCCTGTAGTTGCCTCTCCCCTTCCTCCTGCCATTCCATCTGGTTGTGCCTCTCATTTGTTGATTCCCTCATGAGTATTGGTTGTTCACTCCTTGTACCCCCTGATGGTTCTGCCTCTGATTCATTAGTCTCTCTGACCTCTCTTGCTGTTATATCTTCTATTACAGCTCTTAGTATTCTAATATTTCTACTCTCTTCACAGCTAAAATTTCTTTCCATGTTTGTATATATTATGTCTGTTCGTTTGGAACTGACCACTTGTAGTTCATTTATAACATCTGTATTATGCATTGTATACTCTTGATCCAACTTTTTTTTAACAGGAAACATCTTTATTGAATTATGACGTGACATAGGTGGTCCAGGGATCTAAACCTTGTCATCACAATGAACAAAACATGCTGGAGGGATAGGTTCCTGACCTAGAGACTCCCCATACTCTGGAATAGACTGTCCATACATGTCAAGCAGAGCACCTCCTTGGCCCTCTTCAAGAGGAACCTTGATGATTGGATGGGAGATAGGAAATTCACCCTGGAGATCATGTCAGTCACCCTGCTAGACAGGGGTCCAGGGAAGTAAATACTGTGGGAAGAAATATCCAGGGAATTGTTATGGCTAGGCTTGTATAGGCCCTAGAGCCAATAGCCTAGTACCAACATATGAACCTATGAACCAATGAAAACAAGCCACACTGGCATATTTTTGGTTGCAAACATTAAACATCACATATAATCTTCTATACAGTCTTGTCAGTCAAATGCTATATGGCTCATTCAGTTCCTGCCTTCCTTTAAACCTTACTTACCCTCCAAAACATCACTTCATATGCATTTTTCCCACAGTTCTACCTTTCTCCATGTAACTTGCTCCCATCCTTTTCCAGAGATCTCGCCCCCAGCTCTTCAATCTCAGTTACTATATTTAATACTTCTAGTATGGTTGGCATATTTAACTTCCATTCTCCAGTAACTGCCCCATTGTCAGCCACCAAAAACAAACTCAGCAGGACTTCACCATATTCAGGTAATTCCAATTCTGCATCACATCTTAGAGAAACAATTTCTCTACTAGCTACACCAATCTACTCACCCAGTTTTTTTTTCTGACAGAGTAGTAGGCAGGGAACCTTTAACGTTTAGCAACCCATTACAGCCCCCCAAAAACATGATCCGCATCAACATTTGACTTCCCATCACACCTCCAGCACCTGAAATTCACTTGAGGAAATATTCCCTGGACTCTGCGTTGGGTACAAAAACACTCATGCAAACACCATCAGGCAAAAATCACAAATCATCCAGGCTCTGGCACATATCTGAAAGTCACACAAATATCCTTCCATTGCCTCCCTGCAAACTGCCCATACAGTCTCTCTCCCATTCCCCCAACCTCCTCCAATTGACTTCCACAACCATCATGCAACATTTCACATGCCCCACCAATCACCCATGCAACAGCAGCCTCCGCTCTAAACTCCACCAAAAACTCTGCCAATGTAAGTTCCCACCCAGGATCCCCCATTCCCTTCTCCCTCCCTATACTCTGACATCAGTCCTTTATAGGGAAGGAAATCTCTAGTCTGCAGTCCAAACATATTCTTGGCCTCTTCCCGTTCTATTATCTTTCCATTTCCAATTATTTGTTCCCAATACCTTAGCTACTTTGCCAGTTTTCTCCAGTGCATTCCAGTCCCCTCTTGCTTATCCTCTGTATCCTTAATTGCAGTCATCCCTACTGGCAGACTCTCCTACCTCCATTCCCATGTTGGCTTAGTTCTTAGAATGTTTTCTGCTAATTTATGAATCAAATGTTCTGTAAGGTTATTGTTATTCTCCTTAAGGCTCTCTATCAAAACCTGGACTCTCCTTATTTCTTGAGCTTCCTCCTGTTTTATTACCACCCCTTTCCACTTTGAGTTATAGTTTCTGCTCGGGCTATGTACAGGATCCTTAGCTGTATATCTCTGAAATACCCCTTTAAATCAGGTAATCCAAAACTTCCTTGTTCTGCTGGAAAGATCAATTTATCCTTCTTGACTTTCACCCTCTTACCCTCCCAGATAAATTCCTTCAACTTTTTATTAATTTCTATCCACAACTTCTCCCATGGTTGATAAGAATATATATTAACCTGTATATAAAACTAAAGCAACTAAAACATTTTCACTGCTTGTATCTTGCTATCCATATCCATAAAACAGAGCATCCATTTACTCATTTTTTATATTATCTTTTGTTTAGTCTCTTCCCACGTATCCTTAGCTGCCATAACAGAATCCTTTTAAACCCATACTCCTAAGTACTTCATTTTATCATGTCCCCATAAATATGGGCATTACTGAATCAATGTATATGTGAGTGCACAGTTTACAGCTATTGCCTTTGTTTTATCATCATTAATTTTGCATCCCTTAAAGACTTATAACTGCCTTAGAATGGTCCACAACACTGAAATAATCTTTTCTAGTTTTATTAGGTACAAAAATATCATCTGCAAATAAAACCTTTCTTGATTACCATAAACATCTTTGAATTTATGAGTCCCTTATTTTATTTGCCAGTGGCTCTAAACATAACACAAATAACAAAGGGGAAACAGGACACCCATGCCTGGTTCCTCTGTTCGAACAGAACATAAAAGAGAGGAACCCATCCCCCACACTTTATTTTTTTTCTCTCCAATTCCTCATATATCCTCCTAATCAATCTTATTATTGCCATGGGAAATGCAAATGATTCCATTGCCCTACTCATAAAATCTCAGCTTACTCTGTTGAATGCTTTCTGTGCATCAAGACCCTCCAGCAACAGTGGTATTTACCTTTATTCTACTTCCGTCTGGATTACCACTGCTCTGTTAATGTTATCAAATGTTTATCTCCCCTCCATAAAACCACATCTGATTCATATACATGAATGTTGGCATCACCTTTGCTATTCATTCAGTCATTATAGCCTTAAGCACATTATAATCATGGTTTAGAATTGAATTTGGCCTATATGAATCTGGACCTGATGGTTCTTTACCATCTTTAGATATTACAGTCACCACAGCTTTCTTCCAGGATGTTGGTGCTTTTCCTGCTTTTAAAATACTGTTTAAACCTTCCAGATCTTTAATACTTTCCCCTTCTAGTTTTCAAGCTTTCAGACCTTCAAAGAAATTCCAACTATTCCTGGAAACATTCCAGTAGATTGGTTATACATAACTATTTTTATCTCATTCGCTCCTATCCTAACTGTTAATAATTGAGGCTTATCTACCTCTAACCTTGGCATATTTAATTCTTCCATAAGCATTTCCATTTGTACTTTTTCTTGATTTCCACATTTCTCTGATTTGTACAGTGGTTTTGTAAAATTTCTGAAATATTTCTAATACGTCTACAGGATCTCTGGTTATTTTCCTTGTTATAGGTTCCCTAAGCCTGGCAACAACCTTTTCTGTTTTCTGTTGTCTGAGCCATTGAAATAAAAGTTTTTGTGCTCTGGAGTTATCAAAAACAGTTGCTTAACAGCAATCTTTCTAAACTCATGCATATTATCTATGTACTCCCTTGTTTTCTCTTTAGCACTCTGCAGGTGTACCTCTTCTTGTTCTGTGAGATTCTCCCTACTCTGCAATACTTTAACCTTTGTTGGCCCCTCTAAATAATTCTTGTTACTCCTCAATCATATCTCATTTTTTTATTTATGCCCCATTTTTAAACTCCACTTTCATTTTATCTCACCCCCAGCTATATTTACTGAAGAAGTTTCTATCTTCCCTAATAATTCCCAAATAATTTCTACTACCCGTTCCTTAAATTCCTTCCTGTTTAACAGATAGGTGGGTAAGCACCAGTGTTTCAATTTTTATTTCATCACCCTGCATTTTTATTTCAGTTAGATCCAACTTCTTTGTAAACCATCTTGTAAATATGTATATACTTTTACATCTGTGTTATGCTCTGTTTTGCCACTATAGTGTATACTTTAGTTATACCTCTAATCTTACTTTACTGCTGTTGTTTTGTATGTAACCTGGGCTGAGCCTGCATACAATCATAAATAAATAAATAAATGAATAAACTATACCTGCTGGAGGAATTTAGGATGTGGGAGGAAACCCATAAAAATACAGGAAAACATGCAATGCTGGAGCAGAACATATCCCAGTTGAGAACCATATTGGAGAACCTCTTTCTGAGAGGCAACAATGCTATCCACTCCACCACCGTGTTATCCATACTACTTAATGCGATGATAAAATTGTTTTAACTATTATTGCAGGGCACGGGTTTAAATCAATGCAACCAAAATAGTCAGAGATGCTGTTCAGTTGCTTACCATAAGACATTATCTGCTCAACGACTATTTATTAACCCTAATTTGTATTTCAGCCAGATGTTGCTGCAATAAAGAAAATGTATAGCTGCATGAAATGCCTTATCATTGTTTATAATGTAGGGTCTTCTGACTTTCAGGAAGAGCCACTCACAAGATCAGCAGTTTTACAGTAAGAGTACACTGGGATTATCACAGTTGGGTGTGTGAGGAAGGTAGAAAGGAGCACACTAAAAGTGATTGTCAGATGTACAAACAGCAGTTGCTCACAAGAGCATAGGCAATTTGGCCATGACCAGTGCCATGCTTTATTCTAAATGGTAAGTTGTTTACAATAGTGATAGACCTGAAGTCTACACTGGTTAATTAGGAGACGAAAGAATGCAGTGTTGATGTTAGCCATTATGTTTAAAAACAAAGTCAAGTAAGTCCATTCAAGTAATGGATTCTCAAACCTCCAAGGTAAGTACTACTTGAAAAAATTAAGTCGTTCTAGCTTGGTATTTATATTTCACTATTCAGCTGATTTGCAGAGAATGAATGTCATTCTGACAAATCAGAAAACCCAGACATAGCACAAATAGGTGTACTTCCTAATAGCACATGTAGTCATTAAGGCAGGTCTACTTGCGTTTTAAAAACAAATGTGATTTGCTTAGCTTTGCAAATGATGTTATCTCTGATGAAATCTGTTCTGCAGACTGTTGTTCACATACTTTATAGTGTCTCCAAAGTAGAGAAAAATAGATTTGTCTGCATCACATTAAGTGAAGAATAGGGTTCCCAAACAGAGAGAGCTGCCTTGGTGTCCTTTGACACTTGAACCATACCCCTACTGATGACTTTCTGCATATTGTTTGCTACAATATCATTGCACTTGTTGTGTGTTTAAAGAATCCTACACTTCACAGGCTGTCTGCCCGACATTCATGTTTCACAAGCATAAAAGCTTCGTATTTGTCTAAGAAGTGCAGTAATACAATTATTGAATTTAACCAGGGTAATGCAGATCCCCTGCCATTTATTAAATTTATTCTACAGCACATATAGTTACAGGGAGATTAATATTTCAGGATGTATCACTTTTCTAACACATTTGTCAACAGAGACAAGCGTAGTGTTGGCCTAAAATGATGAAAAGCTGTTGAAGAACCACCTTTAGATACCATAACATCAGCAACCTCATCACACATATTTATATTTGTTTTCCTGGGTAGAGCGTTGCTCTCCATGGACTTTTTCAGACTCAGCCTGGTAGCAGTGGCAGGTTAAGTAACTTGCTCTGACTTACACAGTTAGGCAATGGAGAGTGAGGAAATAAAAACTTGCACAACTGAACCACAGGAGACAGCTTCTTAATCATCTAAGCCAACAGCCAGACAGAGGCAGTACTACATGTCCCCAGAGACTGCATTTAATAATATTTCTGCAGGTCTGACAATGACTCAACTCCGAAGTGTATGGTGCATGAGAAGAATTTTATCTGCTCTGTCAGGGTCAGCAGCCAGAAGCTGGTTTTGCACCCAAAAGCACTTACAAATTTTGAAATTAATAATAGTATAATTGTGAATTATCACAGAAACAAGACTCATTCCTATGGCATTATCATTATTAAGGGACCCTAAGAATATAGCAGAATGAGAACTGAATGTACTGGCCACCTCCACAGATCCCAAAGTATCCAGCATTGGCAGTACTGTTATTTGTCAAAGTAGTACCTTTATAGAAAGAATCAACATTGTTACGTGCATTTTACTTTATTTTATTTATTTAAATGTTGTTAACCAGCTAATTAGGCTTGCCCAAGGATCCTTTTCAGCCATGGCCCAGGCCTAATAGGCAAATACAGAGTACAGACACAAAAGACACAAATTAAATATATAGAGCATGGCATCATACAGAAAAATTACAATTGTAAAAATATATGGAACAGTATTAAAAGACCTGGATGTAGGCTAGAGAGTATAATATCCTGCAGGCATATACAGTTGAACATCACCCACGTATACATGAAGTACAAAGTAATGCATCAGTTAGATAATACAAGATTAAAGCACATTAAGCAAGGCATGCCATAGTAGTCCACAAATTTTTAATAAAAAAAGAAGGTAATCATTCATAGAGAATAAATATTTAGTGAATAAAAAGTGATAGTAGTTGGACAAGAGAAGGGTTACACTGTGTCTCTA